>NC_136312.1:6750753-6860919 GCF_964198595.1 Lampetra fluviatilis | reverse complement strand
CCGCCTCTCGACAAACGTGTCCTACGCCCGCAGTCATTTAATTACTCATATTCCGCTTGCTAATTGTACTATCGCGACCGGCAGTGTGGTTCAGTTGATATTCTTAGGGTTTTATCGGTAAAGTCACGTAGGTAAAACATTAAAATTAATAAAAGTAAAATAAAATACACTATTGTTAGGTAGGCCAGGTTGAGTCACAAACCGTACCTCTCCATAACAAAGGCTCACCCTCTTAAGCCTCACCTTACCATATGAATAAAAAGTGTGCTGTACTTGGCCCTTCCCCCCTCTCCAACCATTATATAAACGGAGTGGTAGCTCTTGCACTCTCTCATTTACTTGATACAGCTTGTCGTGGCTGTGACGGTTCCACCTGAAGACGGAAGCTTGTGTTGCCTCCGAAACGTCGTGATTTTTATTTTATTTTACTTTTATTAATTTTCATGTTTTACCTACGTGACTTTACCGAAAAAACCTAAGAATATGAATCCTTGTAGTCACGAAAGCTTCAAATCTAGAATGGTTCAGTTGAGTTGCGTTGGGGCTCGATTATGGGAGGAAGACTCTGGACCCTCCAGTTTGCGGTTCGCCCTGATTCATGCCGCGGTGTGTATTAATAATGAACTATTAAAACTATGAACAATTTTTTTTTACATTGCCAGGTCAGGCCCACTGAGGCTATACAACTCTTTTTTTTACAGAAGCGACCTGGCCATAAATAACACTGGTCAACAACAACAACAACATTTTCTGGCCTGGAATTTTGCAGCTGTTTTAGACTAATTTCAGGGTGCTGATTCCAAATCTGATCTCAGATTTGCTCTATCACATCTCATTTTATGCTATCGGCATACCCCATTTTCATTGATTTTACCCGAAATTAACGCTCTGTCACTTATGATTGCAAGTTGTTGCGAGTCAGTGACTGCTTTAGTGTTAAAATATGGTGTTGTATTTTTAGGATAGTGTGTTTATAATATAATTTTATGTAGATATCCACATTTATTTAATAATTTTCTTCTGCAGTTTTTATTGAAAATGCAATATTTGATATCTCAAAAACCTGATGTGATAGACAAAAACTGATGCCAGATTTGGAATCAGCACCCCAAAATTACCTTACAACCGTTAGAATACCTTATGCCAAGAAAAAGTACGTTGACCAGTGTAATAGCTCAACGAAGCGGCTTATCATCACGCTGAAATTAAAAGCAGCCAAATTAGCTGCATTTGAGGCGCTGTGGTGGCTATATGACCTCGCCTGGTATACAGGAGGTCGTGCGTTTGATACAGACCCTGACGATGCCTGTACATTTTGAGTTTGCATGTTCTCTCTCTCTCTCTATCCCCGTGTTCGTGTGGTTTTTTCTCCGGATCTCTCTGGGTTTTCCCTCCACAATTATAATCAACGTGCATTCGCACAATTTGGCCTCTGTAAATGTCCACGTGGGTGATTAGCCATTTCATTGAGCTATTATTTGTGGCCGGGTCACTTCTGAAAAAGAGCTGTATTGCTCAGTGGGCCTTAGCTGGTAACATAAAATAAAATGTAAATTCTATTTCAGTTTAGTTTGATCGGCACGGATACAAAATAAAACACACGACCACCCATCAACAACGGCAATAACAACATCCCGGAAAAAAATTATCGTGACTTTTAATAAAGTGTTGAGAGAGAAGCTGAAATTTAATCTCCGCAGCGCAGAATTGTTCATAAAACGAGACGAAAAAAAAAACGCATACCGCTGTTTGAGCGTTGCGGTTTATCGGCCAGACGCCGTGCAGACGTACAATTTTGACAAAAGCGAAAAAAACGAAATCATGTTTTTCTTGCAACAACAGAGCAACGTATCTTCACGGCGACGCTGAGGACAAGATCATTACGCGCGCCTCGCCTTATCTGCTACGTTTCGTTTGATTCGTTTCAGTATAATTACAACAACAAAAAACAACTCGAAAATATTTTTTCTATTTTTTGCGGGTGCAAACTTCACTTCGTCGAACGAGGGCGATCATTTGGCAGGCCGACCTCGGTTGGCCACACGTGACCGCCGGGAGAGGCACGTCACAGAGGTCCCGATGACAGCAGAGAGAGAGAGAGAGAGGAGAGACACGCGCCATCCGTCAGCGCCCTGTTCTTGCACACAGCGGCAAAATATCAAGCAAATCCCGACTCGTCGACAAGGGTGAGTCTATAGATTGCCAATAGGATTTGTTCTCAAACTGCTCTCTTTGATTCCTGAAGCATTCGCTTATTTTATTTCAACAGAAAAAAAAAAAACTTTTTTTCTGGCCTAGACTTTTGCAGCTGTTTTAGACTAATTTCAGGGTGCTGATTCCAAATCTGATCTCAGATTTGCTCTATCACATCTCATTTTTATGCTATCGGCATACCCCATTTTCATTGATTTTACCCGAAATTAACTCTGTCAATTATGATTGCAAGTTGTTGCGAGTCAGTGACTGCTTTAGTGTTAAAATATGGTGCTGTATTTTTACCACTGGTAAAGGAGATGTCTCATACTGTATTATGGATATTGGTCGCGAAAACCTACGACGTGTTAAACGCACTTTTAATTTCCCTGCTGTTGTCCATCCTACATTTGCGTCCAAACACTGCCAGTTTCCTTCGCGTCACAGCCTGCATCATCATCATCATCATCCTCAGGTTGTCTTCTTCTCTGTGCAACCTTTGTCACTTCTGCGTGGGTCAATCTTTGAGTCCAGCATAGATGCAGTATCCTGCTGTATGTAGAAATACATCCGAGTGGCAATTACTTATATGTATATAACATTCATAATTCCCCATTGAATTTCACATTGAAGAACTCTTGTGAGCCTCCTCTAGTGGAGGCCCTTCTGCCAGCAGTGCCATTAGCAAGCCCTTGCAGGGCTACACCTTTACCTTTCATATTCTCAGGGGTATCAAATGAGTAATCTCACAGCCCTTTGGTCAATCAACTGCTGGATGAAGGTCTCCTCGGATGCGTTTGACCATGCTTCGCCATGCTAGTCAGTACGGTGTGGCGAAGTGGAGGGCTTGAGAGGGATGTCAGAACCAAAGATTTAACTACACTTATTTGGACCATCTTATTTGACAGACAACTATTACAGGTTATTGACAGACAGCCGTTCTTGTTTTACCAGGTTTCGTTTTTTTATTTTTTCACACTTTTGTTATGTAGGCCAGGCGTAGTCACAACCCGTACCTCTCCATAACAAAGGCGCAGTCTTTTGTTATGCAGTCTATTCTTAGTCTTAAGCCTCACCTTACCATATTAATAAATAAGTGTGCCGTACTTGGCCCTTCCCCTCTTCAACCTCTATACGGAGTGGTAGCTCTTGTAATCTCTCATTTACTTGATACAGCTGTCGTGGCTGTGACGGTTCCACCTGAAGACGGAAGCTTGTGTTGCCTCCGAAACGTCGTGATTTTTATTTTATTTTACTTTTATTAATTTTAATTTTTTTACCTACGTGACTTTACCGAAAAAACCTAAGAATATGTCAGAACCAGTTCAATACAACCGTGGCTATGAATCGAACTCAGGCCTCCAAAGTTCCAACCCCCCTCCCCTCCGACCCACCCACCCATATAAATCACGGGTGGTGATGTCACGAGGTCAAGGTTGATGACGGTACACAATCCTGCGGGAGGGCTCATGTAATTAACGAGGCGCTATTTCTGCCGAATGTTGGATAATCCTCTGATCAATGCGTCCGGTTTTCTCTCAGGGTGAGTGTCTCATAGCAACAGGGCTCTACGCTGACGCTTCATCTGTGATGTGCCGCTCCATTCTGGGTCTCCACACACGCATGAGTTGAAATATTTCAAAATCTATCAGCCAATTTCAAACTAAACTCAACTCAAGCCGTTTTTATTTTTGTATTTTACCAGATAAGGCTCACTCAGCTAAATAGCTCCTTTTACTAGAAGTGACCTGGCCACAAATCATAGCTCAAAGAAGGGACTAATAGCGTGAAATTTGACAGCAGCCAAATACTTTGAACGCACATTTCTAAATGTGGAGGGACCGAGAGAAAAATCCACGCCACCACTAGGAGAACATGCACACTCGAAATACACAGGCATCGTCAGGGTCGGGATCAAACCCACGCCATCCTGTATACCAGGCGAGGTAGTTAACATCTCCTAGCCACCGTGGCACCCACATTGGCTTTTCAGAACCAACATTATCCAGCAGCATTTTTGTTTAAGCAAATAACCTCTGGATGGATTTTGACCTACTGCTTCTCATCTTCTTCTTGGTTTATAAAGCCAATGGGCTCATGGTGATACACATTATTTTATTGAATGTGGAAACAGAATTGAGTTATGTTAATATATTTGATATTACCCATAATGATTCAAAGCGACACATAATGAGACATTGCATTTAATTTGCGTTAAATCATCGTGACGAGACTCTTCGTTACTCCCGCTACAGACAGACGGACAGAGCACACAGACACGTCGTGATCAATTATTCTTTCTACCTACGTGACTTTACCGAAATAACAAAAGAGTATGGATTCCTGCCGTCACGAAATCATCAAATCAAGAGTTAAATGTACGTGGTTTTAATTTCGATTTAAAGCTTTCGTGACTGCAGGGATTCATCTTCTTGGTTCTGTCAGTAAAGTCACGTAGAATGGAAATAATAAAATAATAAAAATAAAACATGATAAAATAATTCTCACGACGTTTCGGTCACAACGACTCTGTCTTCTCGACAGACCTGTTCTACACCTGAGGACGGCTGATTGCATTGTGGCCGAAACGTCGTGAGAATTATTTTATTATGTTTTATTTTTATTATTTTATTATTTCCATTCTACGTGACTTTACCGAAAGAACCAAGAAGATACGAGGTTTTTAGTTTAGTATCTTGCCATCACAAGGCGAATTTGCATTATCGCCCGGCACCACCACCACCACGGGGCTCACGCGGCCACCCTGTGTCTGCCGAGCGACGAAGCATAAGGGTCAGGCAGCTACCGATTTCAAGGCTGCGTCAACACGTAGAGCAGAAGTGGGGAACGTCTGGCCCGCGGGCCGTATGAGGCCCCCGACATCATTTGGTTTTGGCCCTGCCAAGGCAACCGCAGGCGGGACTCGAAATTCAATAAATCTAGGAGCAAACCTGGAAAAGCAGTTGCGAGTAGCAACATCATCAACACCAGCTAACATATTCTAGATTTGAAGCTTTCGTGACTGCAAGGATTCATATTCTTGGGTTTTTTCGGTAAAGTCACGTAGGTAAAAAATTAAAATGAAAATAAAATTAAAATCACGACGTTCGGAGGCAACACAAGCCTCCGTCTTCAGGTGGAACCGTCACAGCACGCTCGCTGTATCAAGTAAATTTTTACCTACGTGACTTTACCGAAAAAACCCAAGAATACGAGCTAACATCACACGCCTCGCCCAAAAAGAAGCAGTTCCAGCCATCGCATTAAGGGGTGAGTTAATTAAACGTTTGACCAAATATAACAGGCTAATTTTTAAGTTGATAATTTTGTATGGCCCGCGAATGATGTTATAAATATCCAAATGGCCCTTGGCAGAAAAAAAATGTTCCCCACCCTTGCCGTATAGGATGAGAGTGGGGGCGGGTAAGCAAGTCAACAACAGCAGCACCAACAACAACAGGGTCAGCACAGACAACAAAGACAAACACGGCATGGAAGATTCCTCCGTATAGCCTTTAAACAGATTGCTGGGGCCTGGGTCGTTAGCGAGCAACGGTGATGTCAGCCAGCACAGTGCACGACGGGGCGGTGTGTTCACCATCACTCCCCGGCCACCTTTGTCTCCCCAGTACTGATGTTTACAAAGACAAAGATCCCCCGAATAGCCTTAACAGACTGTTGGGGCAAGTCCTGTAAGCGAGCACCTATGAAGGCCGGCACGGTACACCAAAAGTGCGGGTGGCCAGCACCGTGCCCTGCCGCCTTTGTCTCCCTAGTGGCGATGTTTACACACCGCACCAGGTACTCATTTGAGGCTGAATCAGCCTAGGGGAGGCCCAGGACCGGTTCAGATAATCGCCACTGGTGTTGGCCGTGAGCGGGATTCGAACTTGGGTGCCCGGGTTCGTAACGCAGCGCGCTGAACCGCTACACTACCGCCGATGTTTACACAGCCGTACCAGATACTCATTTAGGAATTATCTCGGCCGAGGTGCGGAGCGAGCGCTCACAGCAACACTCCTCACTGCCATCATCTCGTGCGTGCACGTAATGTGCTATTGTGTGAATATATATCATTTAGGTTTGGGTGATTTTATATCGAAATATGAAACCGCTCCATCACGGGTAGTAGTTTTTTTTGCTTCAACCAAACATAGCGTCTTTATATATATAGCTTGAACATTTTATATGTAATCAAAACCTAGATTCCATTTGCCGAAAGGTCACTTCTGCTCATAGATTTTTTTTTGATGCTCACATTAATGAAACAAACCACAAAGGGCACGACGGCTATGCATAGCGGCTTTGCGCGCAGCGTCACCTTCACGCGTTTTACATGCGGGCGTGTTGAGCAAAAACCGAACGCGGCGGACGTAACGAACACCCTGGCCACTTGCTTTTTTTTCTTTTCCATTCATCCACCCCGGAGCCTCACCTCCACCTCCACCGCGCGCGCCCCGCCCCCCCCCACCAGCCCCGCAGAAAAAAAAAATGAGCAAATCCGTGCCGACTATTTCCACCACGTGTGATTTATTTGAAAATAAGCTTGAAAAAAAACGGACTTGATTTTGAAGAATCTGTGGAATCACAAAGTGGGGGGGGGGGGGGGGGGCAGTGGGGGGGGGAATCTCTCACAAGCCGCTCGCTGTCGCGTTGCCACGAGGCGTGGAGCGAAGCGCCACTCACAAAAAGTTGCTCGGCTTAAGGTGCCCCCCCCCCCCGCTTTGTTCTACAAAGCCTCGATGGAATTCTGTTGCTTGTTTTTATTTTTCTTCCCTCCCCGAGGACATTTTTTTCCGACGGACAAATGTCAACTCCCAGACAAATTATTTCCCCACCAGCACAAGCACCACCAGCACCATCAGCACCACCAGCACCACCCCCCGCCCCCCCCCCCCCTGGGCCAGACTCATCCCTCGGTCCCAGTGGCATCTCAACGGCATCCACAAACCACCGACACCCACCGTCCACTGCGGCTCTCTCAAACCGATCATCGTGAAAACACTCGTCACTAATTGGCTGGAAACATGTGAAAATGCCACCACCACCACCACCACCGCAACAACAAACACACAACTATCCCAAAGCAGGACCCTCCTGAACTAGAAAAAATATCCCATGACTTTTCTGGATAGACGAGTAAATTATTATGATTTTATACGGGCTCTTGTCCAATTTTGTTTTAAATTACGTTTGAAAACAGAGCTTACAACTAAGATTTATGCATTCCCCCCCCACTCCCTCCACCACTAGAACCACTCGAAATGTATAAATGCAAGCTCGTGAAATAATGAAACAGATAACTAGATGAATGTTGTGATCGCTGCATATACTGTACACTAACCAACAACAGACCCGTGGGATCAGTGCCAATGCACAGTGCAATGTAATGCACCTACACACAACACACACACACTAATATCTCCGTTGCCTTGGGCACCTAAAATATTAACCCCCTCGCCAGAGAAGGACCATTTCAAGTCGCGTGCTGAGACTTTGCCGTGGATTGTGTGTGGGTGCGATCGTTGGAGAACATCAACTCGCTGCACTGGAGGACCCCGTTTAATTTCTGGATTCGAACCCAGATCTCCAGCTGTGCCAGCTCATTGCTTTGACCTCTGAGCAAACCCGGCTACCTCCAGTATTTTTCCAGGGGGGGATTGGGGGGTGGTATTTATACGTACAAAAAAAGGTTTAAAGTGCGCTTAGCCATGTGTGTATCTATCCACGAAGCGCAAACAGCTGTGGAAACCAGTTAAAATTCACTGCTCGAATTAATTGACAAAGGAGGCCCCCAGTGAACATTGAACGTCGGGCCAACGTTGAGCCAACGGTTCCGAACACATTCCAACGTTGGCCCGAGGTTGCGTATTTTACTGGCTTACAGTGGGCAGAACTGGCTACGATCAAAACCACAGGGGGGGGGGGGGTGGTGGAGGAGGAGAGGGGGTGGTGGTAGTGACGAAAGAGTTAAACGCTGTAACGCTGCAGAAACCGAGAGTTATTGCCCGAGACTTGAGGCAACGATGCCGGTGGCCGCGTCCGACACAACCCCACGCGCTCGGCTTTTACTACGAATGTAAATCTGCGAGCGACCGTGGTTGAGGCGAGGGCGCGCGTCGTGAATAATGCATCGAGCGCTTTTTGCAAAGTCCGCACGTACGTTCGGTCGGTCGGTTGGACGGACGTAGGTTTCGAAGAAGTCTAAGGGAATGCAAAAAAAAGGACGGAATTATGGGCCTTGTTTAAAATGGCGGGTGAACTGTGTGAGATATTCTTTTTTTCCGCGCGTCGTATTCGGCGCGCGGTTAGCGCCGTCGCTCGATCGACTTCTCCACGATGGCCGGGAACGTCGAATGCGACACTTTCTGTTTTGACCCGCACCTCCGATCGGCACGGTTGGCTACGGTTGGCTGTGTACGGTGCGAAAGAAGTTCAGCATGCGACCCGTCAAAACGGGGAACTGTGCGTGGGATGCCAAAAAGCAACGGCACTGTCGATGGGCTAAAGGGTAACATGGCCACGCGTTCAGCTCTTTTGAGTTGGTGGTCGAGACAAGGCTGATGAGAGCATCGCACGTGCAATGTGTTCGTCACGTGGCACGGATGCAAGGCATGATGGTTGGCAATCATGACGTTGCAGCTGTTTGTGAGCAGCCGGCGTCTGAGTGTTGTTTGTTGCTGTTGTTGTTGTTGTTGTTTCAGGCGTGGCAGTTGGATAATGGTTTAAAATAACACATCAAACTATTAAAATGCACAGACGGAAATTCTCCAATTTCTTAAGGCAATGTTTAAAAAAAGTCACGGGTTACATATGTTCGGCTCATTATAAATATTTAAAAAAAAATGTGTTCCGTACACCTCAACAGTAACGAGCGTTCGCATGTTGTGCCTTGAATATGCAAAAGCAATTTGAAAACTTCTTGACAAGAGCATACGTGCTTTTTCATGCATGGAAAAGGAAAAAAAGAAATATTCATCTGTTAATTAATTATGCCCATTTTAATTCGAGTCGCATTTTCCACGCGTTGTTTACGGCAATAAAAGAAATATAAACGGGTGGCGGACGCGGCGTTGCTGTATACCGAGCTTCCCCCGAGTTCGATTCCGACCGTGGCCAACATCCGTGTAAGGGGGACTGCCATCCCAACCGGGTGACGCAAGGCTCAAACAACCGCTCGCATGATCGGCATGCCATTCATCCAGCCGTGGATTGAACAGAAAAAAAGACAAACGGCTGCCAATTCACGCAGAAACACATTCCTGCGGAGGGAGCTGGTAGGAACGTTGGGTTGCTCGGTCAATGGCCAGGGTCAACGGCGGCGTGGTGTATTCCGCAAATATGCCCGACTGTGAGGGCGGGCACAAGCCGGCGTGAGTAGGTTAAACGTTGAGATTTATAAGGGCACCACGGGGTGACCAGCCCCTCCCTACCCAGCCCCACCCCTCCCACACCCCACCCAGCCCCACCCTCTCAACCCAGCCCCTCCTCACCCTCCCTACCCAGCCCCTCCCCACCCTCCCCACCCAGCCCCTTCCCTCCCCACCCTCCCCTCCCCACCCAGCCCAACCCTCCCCACCCAGCCCCTCCCTGCACGACGGACGGACACAATAATCCCCGGTGGGCTGGTGTAACCAGGAGGTTCCTACCAGTATAATATCGTCATTAATTACCACGCTGAGTCAACGATCGTAAATTCCATATTCACGTGACAGGAGGCCTGGTCGCCCCATAACCGCAATTATTTAATTGCTGCTTTGCTGGCGATCGAAAACTGCGCGGGTGCGCGCGTGTCCGTTCCGTCCGTACGGCGATAGAATTGAAGCCGCGTCGAAACAGGAAAACCACAAGCAGAACGAAAAGCCACGGTCATCATTAAAATATAAACACGCGTGGAGCGGCCCTTCGCGAAGTTGCCGTTCGCAATCGACGTGCAAGCGGTGCGGAAGTGAATGTTAAGACCCCGTTGCAATATTAAATATATATCTACGCTTACATAATATCGAAAGTGTGATCTGAATGCAATTGGTCGAAAAGGGAATCAGTGGATGGCAACCAATGATGATGCTAATTACGATGACTTTCAGCTCACATGCCTTTGTCGGTCTACATCAATGCCGTGTCAGTTGACACCGCCATACATGCAATGATGGCGATGACTGTAATGATGATGATTATGATGGTGATTGTGACAACCATGATGATGCGAATGACGATGAAATTCCACCAGCAGATCCGCATCCCGACTAATACCAGGTTCTAAGTGCGATCATTAATTTTTGTCTTGCTAGATACTACCGTGACATGTGTGAAAAAAGTGATATTTAAAAATACTTTTTTTAAAACACGCTTTAATTAAATGTACCGTACTGGTAATGACAGAACTCCACGACTCCAGGAAGTGGCCCCGAGGCTTGCCACAACGTGAGGGCTCAGCGGTGATTTACAACCAACGTCAGTTGAGCGTGGACAATTAGACCCAATCCGAAACATAACATGTATTAAAGATTGTTTAAAAATATATATTTTTTATTTTTAATGATAGAATATGGTATTGTCATCAGTATGACATAAGTATACCAAGTTTGCAGTCGATACCACATTGGGAAGTAGGTTAAAATTGAGTTACAAGATTTGAGTATACGACAACGACAACAGAGTGAGTTAATAGAAAGCGCGTCATAAAAAGAGCTTCATGGCTCATCGGATTCCTACAGTTTAAATAAGTTGAAATATCATTCGTGGCCACGTTTCTTCTGAACAAGAGCTATATAGATCAGTGAACCCTTACTTGTTAAAGTAAAACGATGAGAGTTTTAGTTAGATTTTGTTTTAAAGCTTTCGTGACTGCAGGGATTCGTATTCTTGGTTATTTCGGTAAAGTCACGTAGAAGGGAAACAATAAAATAATAAAAATATAAAACAATACAATTCTCACGACGTTTCGACTGCAACACACAAGCAATCGTCATCAGGTGTGACTTTACCGAAATAACCAAGAATATATATTTCGATTTAAAGCTTTCGTGACTGCAGGGATTCATCTTCTTGGTTATTTCGGTAAAGTCACGTAGAAGGGAAGTAATAAAATAAGAAAAAATAAAACAGTATAAAATAACGAAAATAAAACATAATAAAATATTATTTTATTATGTTTTATTTTTATTATTTTATTACTTCCCTTTTACGTAATAAAATAATAATTATTTTATTGTTTTATTTTTATTATTTAATTACTTCCCTTCTACGTGACTTTACCGAAAGAACCAAGAACAAGAATATATAGTTTTAGTTTGGTGTAATAATATCCGGCAAAGGGCGGGGGTTGTGGAAGTATGGACAGATGACTTCCCTTTGGTTGACACGGCACGGGAGGCTTCCACGCAGTGGTGAATTGACGTATGGATGTAAATCGTCCTAAATCTCCGTATGCAGCCTCAAGCAGCCTGTGGGAGGCAAGTGCCGTTAGCGAGTACCTATGAAGGACCCGCACGGCACACGAGGGTGAAATAAAATAAAAAGTTTAGTTTAGCTGGTGCGGCGACGAGCATCGAACGGCAGGAACGTTGCGACCACAGCCAGTCCCCCGACTAATTTAAAAACAAAAAAAACTTTTAAATTTACACTGCAGCAGGCATTCTTTTTTCCCTCTCTTCCCTCGAACGTTTTTTTCCCCCCCATTTCGCGGCCGATGTTGTTTGACGTTGCTGTTGCCCAACACGAATCCAAACATGTGCAGTCTATTAATACTACATCCGTAAGAGACGTGTTGGGGTTGGGGGGGGGAGGGAGAGAGGACACTGCCAGCCGGATTCATTCCCTGCGTTTGCGTCAAGGTGGCGGTCATTTGATAGCCACGGGCAATTGTGTCGCGGAGGGAAATGCGTTTCAACTCGACACGTGTCGTGTACCCCCTCGCATCGTTTACGTCCCCGTTGCACGAATGCGGGCGATTGAAAAACGTCCGAGACACATTCTGGACCGAGGCTGCTGCTGCTGCTTTACGTAACTCAGGGGTAGGGAACCTTTACTGGTAGGAATCCTCCTGGTTACACTAGCCCACAGGGGATTATTGTGTCCGTCAGTCGTGCAGGGAGGGGCTGGGTGGGGAGAGAGGGGCTGGGTGGGGAGGGGAGGGGCTGGGTGGAGAGAGTAGGGCTGGGTGGGGAGGGGAGGGGCTGGGTGGGGAAGGTGGGGAGGGGCTGGGTGGGGAGGGGCTGGGTGGGAAGGGAGGGTGGGTGGGGCTGGGTGGGGGGTGGGAGGGGTGGGGCTGGGTGGGGAGGGCAGGGGCTGGTCACCCTGTGGTGCCCTTATAAAACTCAACGTTTAATCTACTCACGCCGGCTTGTGCCCGCCCTCACAGTCGGGCATATTTGCGGAATACACCACGCCGCCGTTGACCCTGGCCATTAACCGAGCAACCCAACGTTCCTACCAGCTCCCTCCGCAGGAATGTGTTTTCTGCCAAGGGCCATTTAGATATTTATAACATCATTCGCGGGCCATACAAAATTATCAACTTAAAAATTAGCCTGTTATATTTGGTCAAACATTTAATTAACTCACCCCTAATGTGATGGCTGGAACTGCTTCTCTTTGGCTAGGCGTGTGATGTTAGCTGGTATTGATGATGTTGCTACTCGCAACTGCTTTTCCAGGTTTTTTTCTAGATTTATTGAATTTCGAGTCCCGCCTGCGGTTTGCCTTGGCAGGGCCACACCAAATGATTTCGTGGGCCTCATACGGCCTGCGGGCCGGACGTTCCCCACCCCTGACGTAAGTTAACAAAGCAAAAACGATAACGGACAATAAGAAAAAAACGTCGCGTAACGAGCTGGGGCGAATGGCGTTAAAATATTGAATGACAAGCCTTTGTTCATAATAACGTTTTTTTGGGTAAGATCGCGTAAGAATAAATGTGTCGAAACCCTCCACCACCCGACACGGCAAATTAGTCAGGAATCTCACCCCAAACACCTTTATTGCGAATAACATTGGTCGCGAAAGCCCACGCGTTAAACAGGCGTATGTATCGGTATACCGGCCGTGGGAGCGCCTCGTGGAAGCCGTGAAGGTCGTCGGGATTGCTTGACACAGTCATACTTCACCGCAAAAACCTGTCAAAACTTGACCCCCTCCTCCCCCTCCCTGTACACACGCGTACTTTTTACACCCCACCCCGTACCCCCCGAATCCTATAGAACGGCCGATATTTAATCCACGCAGAAACGATCAAGCATTAATAATATTAACGTTAGATTTGAAGCTTTCGTGACTGCAAGGAATCATCTTCTTAGGTTTTTTCGGTAAAGTCACGTAGGTAAAACATCAAAATGAATGAAAATAAAATAAAATAAAATCAAAAATCACGACGTTTCGGAGGCAACACAAGTCTCCGTCATCAGGTGGGACCGTCACAGCCTTGATGCAGCTAATCTGGATGTGACGGTCCCACCTGATGACGGAGACTTGTGTTGCCTCCGATACGTCGTGATTTTTTATTTTATTTTATTTTATTTTCATTCATTTTGATGTTTTACCTACGTGACTTTACCGAAAAAACCTAAGAAGATAATATTAACGTGTTCTTGGTTCTTTCGGTAAAGTCACGTAGAAGGGAAATAATAAAATAATAAAAATACAACACAATAAAATAATTCTCACGACGTTTCGGCCACAACGCAAGCAGCCGTCCTCAGGTGAAGAACAGGTCTGTCGGAAAGACAGCGTCTATTTTTATTATTGTATTATTTCCCTTCTACGTGACTTTACCGAAAGAACCAAGAACCAAGAAGATGTGAATCCCTGCAGTCACGAAAGCTTTAAATCGAAATTTTAAATTAACGTTCTTTGGTTCTTTCGGTTAAGTCACGTCAAATTAAATAATAGCATATTACGACGTAATATGCTATTATTTAATTTATTATTTTATCTTTAGACGTGACTTAACCGAAAGAACCAAAGAATAATTCCTGCAGTCACGAAAGCTCCAAAATTAAGATTAATATTAACGTGTTTAAGCAAACAGATAGTCCACCGCCGGCTGCATTAAAGAATTAAGTCGCGTACCTTGGCTACTTATTTTGCTGAGCTGCGTGATAGCTGCAGTCAGAGGCACGGTGACACACGAAGTGACACCTCTCCCACAGTCCCACCTCTCCCGACAGTACTTGTTGTGTCTGACAGCTGAAGAAACTGAACTGTGGCTCATTTGAAGGCCAATGTTGACAAATTATTATCGAGGCTTCACACCCCCCCCACACCTCCCGTTTCCTATGCGTACGCAACATTGTCAGTAAACCCCCCATACGCAAGCGTACGCATTTGGGTTAACCCACCCCCCTACCCCCTCCAATGCGTACGCACTCAATGGATGGCCCCTTACCTCCTATTAGCACGGTTGGCTACGTTCGACACGAAGGAAGTTCAACGTACACACATGGACGATACAGTAATTTCGGTGGGGGGGGGGGGGCAGAGGTCGCAACCGGGTACCCGATACCCATACCCTACCCGATACCCGGCTACCCGTACCCGGCCGGGTACAGGTACGGGTAGCCGCTTGCGACCCTGGTGCGGCCGGGTACGGGTACGGGTAGGCCGTGAGTCACTGGTGAGTAACCGTTTGTCACTCATTTCGGGTAGGGTACGGGTAGGGAACGGCTACCCGTACCGGGCCGGGTACGGGTACCCATTTGCGACCGTGGTGCGGCCGGGTACGGGTACGGGTAAGGAATCAAAACCCGTTTGCGACTTCTGGGGGGAGGGGGGGTGGAGGGCAGGCTGGTTGGGGCTTCCCATCGGGCAGCACCGCCAGGAAACGGGCCCTGGTGAACGCGAATCGGTGTTGTGTGCACAGCAGCAGCGGCGCCTTCCTGGCGTCGTTGCGATCGAGAGCGAATTGCATCAATCCGTCATTGTCGCAGCTCCAGCACGAACACGCGCTCTGATCTCGGCAGGCGGAGCGTGCTTGATGTTGCCATCGCAAGTTTCCTGACTCCGGTGTTAAATTATGAAGCGCCTTTCATAATCTGAAACGCAATTAATGTTTCAGCGTCGCGAGGCCCAACGAACGGTTAACCCCTTTCGCGGGAAAATTGATAACCAATCACCGATTGATATCAATAATCGATTTGTATTAACACACGATTGATATGAATAACATATTTATAGCAGTAATCGATTGGTATCAATAACGCATTGATTTGAAAATCGAAAGATCCGCAGAAATCAATAATAACCGATTATTGATATCACTAATCGATTGACATCGATAATCGATTGATATAAAAATGATTGACATGCATAATTATTGATTATTGACACAAATACATATTGATGATTGATATCAATTAGTCATTATTTTTATCAATATGTATTGATTATTGAATATGTATTGATCGTATAATATCAATAAACACGCTCCAGTTGCCGAAATAAAAGTGCGTGTTTGTGCGTGCGAATAACTTCTCGACGTACGCCAATGGGGTTCTCGATTATCGATCAATAATCGATTGATATAAATAATCAATAATAAATTAATATGAATAATTGATTGTTATCGATAACCGATTTAACTTTTGATTGAATCAATCGGTTGTTGATATCAATCAAAGTTAAGCGATTCTCTGAAATATAAAAACACCGAATGATATCAATCTGCGCGCACACACACACACATACACCTGGGGGGTCGTTCTCTACCATCACCGGCTTAGCGAGTGACACCACGAGCACAATTCGTCAAATAAACAAAGAAACCCCCCCCCTGCCCCCTCCTCCTCTCATAAATGTCAGGCTGTCATTTAACACAACTTAACCTTTGGTAAATGATGCTCATTTGTCATGCGTTGTTGTGATTTTTTTTTCTTCGTGGCTTTACCCCAGAGGGGACTGAACGATCACGTTGTCATCGTCGTCAATTTTACTCACGGACTACCCCCCCCGCCCCCCAGGGCCCCCACTGCCCCCCTCGCCCCCTCCCCCCTCGCCCCCCCCCCCCTCGCCCCCCACCTAAGCTTAATGTCAAAAACATCGAACTGCAATTATCTGGACGAGAGCTCGGCTCCTCTCAGGAACGGTCTCACATTCTGTAAATAATCTCGCAGCCAGGCCACGCACATTCATGCCGCCGCCGCCGCCCGCTGCTGCTGCTGATGCTGCGAACGTGACCCACACACAGTACACACACACAAACAGCGCTGTGTGACACACACACACAGCGCTGTGCGTCACACACACACACAGCGCTGTGTGATACACACACAACGCTGTGTGTCACACACACACAGCGCTGTGTGACACACACACACACAGTGCCGTGTGACACACACACACAGTGCTGTGTGTGTGACACACACACACAGCACTGTGTGACACACACACATCACTGTGTGACACACACATACACAGCGCTGTGTGACACACACACAGTGCCATGTGATACACACACACACATCACTGTGTGACACACACACACAGTGCCGCCTTTGTAAATGTAGTGGCGCTGAAATGCACCCGTCTCACGCACTTTGAACAAATCAATTGGGGGGTTCAATATTTTAAATCGCTAATTAAATAAGCTCGATTATGTCGCGTATTAACAGCGATGCACAAAAGAAGAACCCCGTTTACCAGTCTGCTCCCACAGGGGATTACAGCTGAGCGGGATTTTTTGTTTGTTTAAAGCTTGCCAAGTTTCGTCGTCATCATCATCATCATCATCGCCGCCATCGCCGCCCTCAGCAACATGAGTAACGTCGAGTGGCAATGACGAGGCAAAGGGGCAAAACGACGTCTCAGGACACGACGCTGGAATGAATCTCCGCCGCAGTTACCCTGGCCTCGACATCATCCCCTGTGCCAAGGCCGAGACGCCCGCAATGCGCACCCGGTCCCGTCAAATCTGCCAAGCTAAGCATGTTTAAAAACATGTATTTTTTTATTTTTATGATAGAATATAGTATTGTCCATCAGTATGACATAAGTATACCAAGTTTGCAGTCGATACCACATTTGGGAAGTGGGTTAAAATTGAGTTACAAGATTTGAGGATACAACAACGACAACAACAACATACAAGAGTGAGTTAATACAAAGCGTGTAAAAAAAAAACACCTCGATTAAGGTCGTCACTGCTACTACGACCCATCGCGCCGGGCGGCACAGGGCATCTCGAGAAGAGCCATTCTCGTACCGTCACCTCCAGGCCACCAATCCACCCCGAGCGCTCCACCGCAACATCAAAGTAACCCGCGCGTTCCGCACGACATCCAGCAGCGGATGGGCACGTGCGCCGCTGCTGCCAACTGGCTCGGGCAGCAGCGCGCCTCCGTCCGAGCAAGCCTTCATCCAGCAGTGGATAGACCACGACCGGCGGTTACTATGACCGCGACGACAATGACCTGATCGCATCACCCACCGCCCGCGCGCGTCTGCCCGCGTCTGCTGCTCCCCGCTGGCCCCCGCGACCCTTGACCCCAACCACCGCGCCTCGCCGCTGGGATGCCACCTGCTGCTCTGGCGCGTGCTGCCACTTCGCTTCACCGCATCTGAGCGCGCGCGTGCGTGCGTGTGCGCGTGCGTGAGTGCGCGTGCGTGCCTGCGTGCGTGCGCGTGTGCCTGCGTGCGCGTGCCTGCGCGTGTGTGCCTGCGTGCGCGTGCGTGCCTGCGCGTGTGTGCCTGCGTGCGCGTGCCTGCGTGCGCGTGCCTGTGCGTGCGTGCCTGCGTGCGCGTGCGTGCCTGCACGTGTGTGCCTGCGTGCGCGTGCCTGCGTGCGCGTGCCTGCGTGCGCGTGCCTGTGTGCGCGCACGTGCGCGTCCGTACGCGACGGTGGGCAGCGGTGACGCCGTGGTTAGCGCGCTGCGCTGCGAGACCGGCGAGTCGAGTTCGATTCCCGCGCACGGCCCCAACACGGGCGGCGAATGTGCGGAGCCGTTCCTAGACCTCCCGTGAGTCGCATCGGCCTTAAATGGGTACCAGGTGCGGTGTGTGTGAACATCAGCGCCTGCGACACCAAAGCCGGTGCTGACAACACCACCCCACTCGTGCACCGCGATGGCCTTAGGAGGTGCTCGCTAATGGCACTTTTCCCCAACAGTCTATGTGGGCTATACGGGGGATCTTTGACACAAGTCTCCGTCATCAGGTGGGACCTTCACAGCCAGATTAGCTGCATTAAGATGCTGGAGACGGAGACTTGTGTTGCCTCCGAAACGTCGTGATTTTATTGTTTTATTTTTATTAATTTTAATTTCATTTTTTACCTACGTGACTTTACCGAAAAAACTAAGAGTATGAATCCTTGCAGTCACGAAAGCTTCAAATCTAGAATCTTTGACTTTGTGTACGCGTGTCCGTGCGTGCATGCGGAGACTGGCAGCATCACCCCACCCTCCTCAAACACATTGCATCGGTAAAAGCTCAACACGTTTGTCAATAACACTGTGTGGCCTTCAAATAATAAGTAGACAATAGGTGACATTTTGGGCAATGACCTTTTTTCATAGCCCATGTAGACGAGTCGCTTGCCAGAAACACATCACGTGATGTTATTGTTGACGAACGTGTGGAGTTGTTGTTGTTGTTGTTGTTTACTGAGTTTGCTCACCAATGCCACACTCGGCAGCAGCGGCGACAGCAGCAGCAGCAGCAAATTGTGTCATTAAATCGGCGTTCGCTCAGCGCCAAAGATTAAACGGGCACCCCCCCCCCCGCCGCCCCCTCCAGCGTTTCGCGAGCATCTGCGTTGGCGCGCGCGTGCGTGCTCACATGCCCGCCCACGTCTCTAACAAAGCAACGTTGCGCCACCCTCGTTAACCCGGATATAACACTATCGTAGTCACGTGATTTTTGTGCCTGGGTAGTAAGTGTTATTTTTGTTATTGCTTATGCCTCAAAAGTACAGAAAATGGCTATTATTGGCCCACAAAAGTTTTGCTTTTGTGAACGGGACTTTACGCACTCTCCTGCCTCTCCCCTCTCATCTCACTCTACTCCCCTCCATGCACTCTCCTGCCTCTACCATCTCATCTCACTCTAAATGCACACCACGTTTTCTCATTGAAAATAGGTACATTTCAAAATATCACTGCTCTGGTCACAAAAGCAAAGTTTGTTGGGAATAATAGCCATTTTCTATTACTTTTGAGGCATAAGCAAGCAATTCCACGTTGCCCAGGTTTGTTGGGAGAGATTTCGGCCGACCCGGCCCCTAAGGTCATCGTCAGCATCGTCGTCGTCGTCAGCCATGGTCAATCTACCGCTGGATGACAAGTCAAAGGGATTTCCTGCTCAAATAAGCATTGAGGCGTTGGTTGCTAATCTCATGGTTGCAGCCCTGAGACAGGGGTACATATTCCTGTTGGCTCCTCACAAAGTGGCACTGCCCTTGCTTTACCGACCGTAGAGGGATGATGGGCCAAGTCAACCCCCACCCCAGGATTTAAACTAGCAACCTTCCTTGGCCACGTTGGCGATGTTAACTACCTCGTCTGGTTTACAGGAAGTCGTGGGTTCGATGCCGACTCTGATGCCTGTATATTTAGAGTGTGTGTGTTCTCTCTCCACGTGATCGCTTGGATTTTTCTCAGGCTCCTCCGGTGTTTCGCACCACATTTAGAATGAACATCTCGTTTTCAGAGTGTTTGGCTGCCATGAGAATTTCCACGTGATGTTAAGTCATTTCGTTGAGCTATCATTTTAAGACCAGGACGCTTCTGCTAAAGAGCTACATCGCTTAGTTGTGCCTTACGATCTAAAATAATTAAATCAATTTATACATTTTATCTTCTTGGTTCTTTCGGTAAAGTCACGTAAAAGGGAAATAATAAAATAAATAAAAATTAACATAATACAATAATTCTCACGACGTTTCCGCCACAACGCAAGCAGCCGTCCTCAGGTGAAGAACAGGTCTGTCGGAAAGACAGCGTCTGAATGACGTTCTTCACCTGAGGACGGCTGCTTGCGTTGTGGCCGAAACGTCGTGAGAATTATTTTATTATGTTTTATTTTTATTATTTTATTATTTCCCTTCTACGTGACTTTACCGAAAGAACCAAGCAGATGAATCCCTGCAGTCACGAAAGCTTCAAATCGAAATTTGATACATTTTAGTTTAATAGTTTAACCACGCGCCGCCATCCCTCATGTCCGGGGACTCCGTGCTACCCAAGCCTCCGCTTACTTTTCCCCCGTCGGAACAATTTTGGACGTGATGCCTCTGATCCCGTGTTGCGTTCGTCAGACTCCCGCGTGCGAATTCGCCACCTCCGTCACTCTCGCGATCATTCCCCGACGTCGATTCGTTTGCGGGCCGCAGCCTTTGCCGGAAGCTCGCGTGGAGACAGTCGGCCGGCCTTGAAATGCCAAAGCGTGGCACGGTGATGACATTTAAATCGAGCATTAAAAATACATCAGTGAGGCGCTGAGAAGCGACTGCCTCATTCACTTCACAGAGGGGAGAGGAAAGAAAATAAATAATTGGGGGGAAATAAATAATGGATGCACAAACAAGTGAGTAAACAAAACCGTCCTTTGCAAAAGGGGGGGGGAGGAGGGGAAGAAAAACATTTATTGCAGAAAGGAAAGCACATATTTCAAATATTTCACTGAAATTGTTCTGCAAACGCGCATAATGTGTATGTTGAACTTCTTTTGCACCGTACGTCGCCAATCGTGATAATGAGAGGTGTCGGGGAAGGACAACAAACTAAACACGCACACACACAAAAAAACTGTTGTAAAGAAAGCAGCGCTGATGTTTCACACACCGCACCATTTACTCATTAAAGGACGAGTTCACCTGACTTAGATGGACACTCTCATTATTATTCAGTTACAATCTGGCCAAGTGGCTCAGCGGTTGAGCGAGCTGCTCCCAATCGGAAAGCTTGAGGGTTCAAATCCTGTTTGGGGAGAGTGGGGGGTGGAGGGTTCGCTAACTCAACCCACCATCACCCCATCAGGGTCGATAAAATAGCTAATTTGGAAGTTGTCTTATTTATTCAGGAGAGCCCAGGCTGAGTCGTCGAACTCTTTATCAGAAAGGGGCCCGTGCATTGGGCTTGTTGATTTCAAAGTTGCTTTCAGCCAATTCAATGACGAGTGTTTATACAAGTGTGGAGGAGGAAACCGGAGAACCGTTGCTCGAGGGGTAAACAACCCAGTACAGATGGAAACAGATGGCGATTAGTCCACTTTGTGGACCGCCTTATCCTAGGCGAGCCAGGGTATGGCACCTTGAGGCCCATGGGAAGGGAATTCCGCAGCAGTTATGCGATCCAACGGGCCATCGTTGCTGCCACCACAGTGCTGGATTAATGCCTTCCATCTTCTTGGTTCTTATTATTTCCCTTCTACGTGACTTTACCGAAAGAACCATGAAGATGAATCCCTGCAGTCACGAAAGCTTTAAATCGAAATAATGCCTTCCACTTCGTGGGGAGGCCAACTGTGATCGTCCATTGGATAAACCTGTCCCTGCCGTGTGAATGTAGAATTTCCACCGCTGCCTCAGGGGCTGAAAACGGGATATGACCAGGAAATAACTCGGACTTGTAATCTTTCAAACAAAGACAAAGATCCTCCATATAGCCTTAACAGACCATTGGGGCAAGTACTGTTAGCGAGCACCTATGAAGGCCGGCACGGCACACGAGGTGGTGGGTAGACAGCACCACGCTCGGCCGCCTTTGTCTTCCAAGTGGCGATGTTTACACATCGCACCAGGTACTCATTTGAGTTCAGGTACTCATTTGAGTTCAGGTACTCATTTGAGTTCAGAAGTCATTACTGCTACAACATGGGACCTTTTTTGCCAGAATATCAAAATATGGAAAAAATAATAATTCGTTTTACCCTTTTCTGGCAATACAACAGTTATGTTAAGATGTTCAAACACCAAATACAAACCTTTTGCAATGAATCATGTCTAAATAAACCACGTGTACTTGTGGCGAACATGCAAACAAACATGCTCTGATAATATAATATATGGCATTGTTTTTTAAACTGATTGGTCTACACCAGAGACAGCTTTCTTTGGGGCCTCGTCTCAACAGTGTCAGACCAAATATTGACTTAAAGCTTTCGTGACTGCAGGAATTCATATTCCGTGAGTCTTTCGGAAAAGTCAAGTAGATAGGTTCAAAGAAAATAACATTATTTTTTTACTACGACGTTTCGATCGCAACACAAGCGTTCGTCATCAGAAGGAATAAAAACGAACGCTTGTGTTGCGATCGAAACGTCGTAGTTTTTTTATTACTTTTTGTAATTTTCTTTGAACCTATTTACATGACTTTACCGAGAGACGCAAAGAATATAGTGTCAGAACAGAGAACGCTAAAAGGCGAACAGCACAAAGACCATGCCACTATCAGGGCATTCACAGCTCCGGGGTGAGCAGCTACAACACGGGACCTTTTTTCCTTGCAAAAGGTTTTTATTTTGGTGTTTGAACATCTAAACACAACTATCTTATTGTTTTTTTCATACTTGGATTCTGGCAAAAAAATGGTCCCGTGTTGAAATCATCACTGGTGTTGGCCGTGAGCAGGAATCTAACTCGTGGCTCCGGGTTCATAGCGCAGCGCGCTAATTGCTATGCCACCGCTCCCCACAAACACCCCACTCTCACCCCCTACACTCAAATGTGGGGGGAAATTTACACTCGTTAATAACGGCAAAAACGACTCTTCCAAAGGAATACATTCTAAATGCATCGTTCATGCACGTGAATAGACAAGGCTACGAAATGAACAAACCTGCCGGTGCACCAAGAAAAGCAGCAGCAGCAACAACAACATCCATCTTAATTTGGAGCTTTCGTGACTGCAGGAATTATTATTTGGTTCTTTCGGTTAAGTCACGTCTAAAAATAAAATAATAAATTAAAATAATAAATTAATAAGTCACGTCTAAAAATAAAAGAAAAAAATAAAATAATAAATTAATTTATTATTTTATTTTTAGACGTGACTTAACCGAAAGAACCAAATAATGCAACATCCATTCTCACAATGCGACCAAGGCCACTTAATGAATTAGAGTATCAAATCGGATTTCTCGAGGCCAAATAAAGATCCAGAATCTGATTGCATCGTTGGCGAGGAGGGGGGGGGGGCATACAACATTTAAATAAACATCTTTCTTATTTTCCAAATTATCAAATTTCTCCTGCTTGCAATATTCCGCAGTGCTTCAAGATTGCGGGCCACGCTGGGACCTCTTTAAGCACTTTGGTGAACGCAGTTTTGATTCGTAAAGCGTGTACGCAAACGCAAATTGCATCACTTCGCATCGTAGGGAGCGGTCGTGGTGGTGGTGGTGGTGGGGTGGGGGGAGATTCCAGACTGCCCGTGAGACGTCGTACGAAATGTCGAACTCTCACTTCGCCGTCAGAGCACAATCATTGAGTTACCATCCCGCAAGTAACCGGTTCGTTTCGATTTAAAGCTTTCGTGACTGCAGGGATTCATCTTCTTGGTTCTTTCGGTAAAGTCACGTAGAAGGGAAGTAATAAAATAATAAAAATAAAACATAATAAAATAATTATCACGACGTTTCGGCCACAACGCAAGCAGCCGTCCTCAGGTGAAGACCAGATCTGTCGGGGAGATAGCGTCTGAATGCCGGTTCGTTTTCACGCTTAAATTAACAAAGCCTCCCTGGCACCGACCAACCCTCCCCGGTGGCCCCGCCGACAGAAGGTGGCGGGGAAGGCGGAACGACCGATGGAGCGATTCTTTATCGGCCACGCCATTTCCGAACCATCGAGAAGGCACTGAAAGAGACGTGGAGGAGGTGGTCCAGAGCGGTGGCGCAACGGTTAGCGCTACCCTGCGCTACGAACCCGGCGACACGAGTTCGATTCTCGCTCACGGCCACCAACGCCTGTGACGAATGTCTGAACCGGTCCTGGGCCTCCCCTAGGTCGACTTAGCCTCAAATGAGTACCTGCTGCGGGGTGTAAACATCGCCACTGGGGAGACAAAGGCGGTCGGGCGTGGTGCTGGCCACCAACTCACTTGTGTGCCGTGCTGGCCTTCATAGGTGCTGCTACTCGCTAACAGCACTTGCCCCGACATTATCTCGAGGCTACACGGGGGATCTCTGTCTCTTTGGGGTAGTGGTGGGAGTGGCGTCTGGGATTGGAAATTGAGCGGAAAGGCATCGGTGGGAGAGGATCGAAGCCGGGGGGTGGAGGGGGTGTGTGGGTTCGCACTTAGCACAGTTGGCTACACACAACGACGCAACTCCGATTAGCAACGGGTGGATACGTAGGGCGCGAAAGAAGTTCAACATACACACGCACGTATTGTCGCATCGTTCACCGATGCAAAATCGCATCGGGGTGGGGGGGTGGGGGGTGAACGGAATCGAAACGGCCCGAACTTGGGGGGTACCCACAGCCCCCCCCCGCTCCCCCCCCCCTGCTCCCCCGCCCCCCATTGCTACATCGCTATGGCCGTCTTGTCGTACAGAGTCACCGCTTTCACTGTTTGTGTTATTTTAGTTTTATCGCCCTCCCGCCTCCCGCCCCCCACCGGCGCCGCGTCATCACGAGACGAGAAAACTGATCGGATCTCCCGCAGAGCACCGCGACACCCCCCGCCCCCCCCGCCCCCCCCCTCCCCCCTGCCCCCCCGCCATCGTGTTAAACACCAGCCGGCGGAAGTGGATATTACAGAGCTGCAACTAAAATCTCATCGAGCGATTTCTGGTTCGTTGGCCCGAAATTTTTTTTTTGTGGGGGGGTGTTTCGTAGAGATGAAAGTGGACAAAAAATGTTTGTTTGCGAATTTAGTACGAAAGTATTTTGTCGGCGAGCAAACTAAAAAAAATTTGGTCGGCACGAAATCATCAGTGGAGTGATATCTGAAACTTTGATGGGAATTCATGGATTTTTCAAAATATATATATACGAACCAGCAAACCGCAAACCATAGCAAATGAGTCAGCTCCCCTTGGTTTAATCTGTGATCATCACTGAGCTGTTCCGTTCCATTACGCGGGGTTCGGCGTGCGGAGCGGTGGCGCAATGGTTAGCACAACGAGCTCTGACCCCGGTGTGGCCTCCTGGGTTCGATTCCCAGCCAAGGCAAATATCAGAAGTGAGTGATCGCTGACGCAACAATTTAAACTGCGCCGCGTACCGTTTCACTGCTACGAAAGGACGCCATCGAATTCAAAGTTGGATGCCGAGCTGTCGATTCCTTCTGAAAACTTCACTTTGCAATTGCAGTTGACATCCTACAGCCGTGTCTCTTGGCATATCCGTGCAAAAGTCACCCCTCCACATCAGTTTAACGTGGCTGTAATCTAGATCTAGATTTGAAGCACCTACAAACTGTTCTTTGGATCCTCCTGGGTTTTCCGTCCACGTTTCGAATCAACGTGCATCTAGATGATGTTGCTGCTATACATTTCCCCATACGCCACTTTGTTGAGCTATCATTTGTGGCCGGGTCGCTTTTGACAAAGAAGCTAATAGCTCAGTGGGCTTTACCTGGTAAGATAGGAATCGTTTACTTTTATTTGTAAAAATATTTTTTAAAGTCATTTGTTTACCTTTCCAATTCTTTTCACTCCTCTCGTGTTTAAATATTGTTTCTTGTTGTAACGTTCTGACCCGCCCCTGCTGCACATCTATGAAAAATAGCTTTATAGCTCATGGGATTCCTCCAGTACAGAATCATATTCTGATCCTGATGATACTTTTACCACGCCGGGCCGTGCAGGTTGATACAAGAGGCCCGGGGGGAGTGGTTCGCATATCACCCGTGCCTGATGTCGGCAGCCACGGTTGGGCAATCGAACTCAGATTGCCAGGTCCACCGCCACTTCCCCGACTCAGATTCTACGCGTCTTGATCATACGCCGCGTCCGTCTCTAAGGGACATCATTGGCTTGCTTCGTGCACATTTTGTTTCTTCCAATGACGCTTTGGGGGGAGGGGGGCAGACTGAGATTCCACACGCCGCATGGCCAAGATCGATGAGGCCCCCTTTCCAACGTCGCACGAATTTGTCAGCTTATTGTTGCATAAACAGTTTGAACTCGTCACGTGCATTGCAGCAACGAGAAAAAAGAAATACATTCGAGGCACACCTGTCCAGCCGTTGTTACTTTTTTTTTCTCGCTCTCTATTTTCGAAAGATGCTCGTGTTTTATTCCAGCGTTCTATGAAAGCGCTCGCAAATGGTGATACGTGCGACACTCTTTGAGCGGCGCGGATGACTGATCTTTTTCCGTGGCATCTGGCATTCATTAATACATGCCCGTGATGCGTGTGTAGTTTTTAAAATTATTCGCCGTGAGGACGTACGTTACTTACCTGGCATTCGTTAATGATTCTTCGGCTCCGTGTAATTGTGCCTAGCACCGATACAGCGATAAATGATAATGATAATTGAGTACATTCAGTATTCGCGCCATTCGTATAGCGCAGATGCAGTCGCGATGGAAGACTGGTGTGTTTTCACAGATGGAGAGTTTGCCCCAGTAGGGACGGATGGGTGGCAGGCTGGCACAGTGGTAACATTCACAGAAAAAAAGGGCCTGAGTTTCATTCCCGACTCGGGCACCTTCCTGTGTTAAGAGTTCGTATGTTCTCCCCCTCTTTCTGCGTGAGTTTACTCCCGGTTTCTTCGATGTGTATGTATCCACGTTTGACTTCTTTCACAACATTCGTAACGAACCGCGCTAATCGGAGGTGTGCCGAGGGGACGGGACAGCAAACTAAACACAAAAAGCAGTTCTCAAAAAAATGTTTCGTCAATCTAGATGACGATTATTCAAAAGTGCAAAGCTCTCCAGTCGCTTCCTAACAGCGGAAGGAAGAACATTCCCGACGGCCGCAGAAGCGGATCTGAAAGCGATGTGAGATGATGCGGTGACCGTCAACGTAAGCGGTATTGGCCAAACATCCCGTTGCTTAAACGTGAGCATTGAGACTCGGTGAACCTTTTCATGGGTAAATCCGCACCTCCGATACGCACGGTTGGCTATGTGGGTGCGTTCATTCGTTTCTCGATCCGCTTGTCCTGGTGAGGGTCGCAGCGTGTTGAGCAGGGATACGTACGGTGCGAAAGAAGTTCAACATGCATACACGTCTTCATCCAGCAGCGGATAGGTCACGGCTGACGATGACATGAAATCGATGGCGAATGTGAACCTCGGGGCGTGAGATGGATTGTGGCATCGCGGGGCCCCGATGGATGCCGACTGCGTGACCTAAGACCTCCATCCAGCAGCGGATAGGTCACGGCTGACGATGACTATTGGTGACCACGGTGGCAGTGAAACCGCGTTCTTAGGAGGGCCTCTCGTTTTTTGAGAGGCCCAAAAGCTCGCGAGAAACCCAACGAGCCGTCCTCACCCTCCCCACGCCGCCACCCCACAAAGGGTAGCGAGGGCATTCATTCAGTCACTCCGACGACGTTTGTTAATTTGTTAATGGGACAACGCCGCTAAAGTGATTTCGCCTCGTATTCTCTAATCAGCCATTTATGTCGCAGACTAACCCCCGCCCCAACGGCCACCCCCCCCCCCTCCTTCTTAATAACTCAATGGGCTAATTGCTTTTCCTTAACCAATCTAAAATGCGTGCGCATTATATACTCGTTGTTTGTTGTTCGTGAATTATTTGTTTTTTTTTTCTTGCCCAGCTGTGGTGTAAATTCCACTTGGGACCTCACCGTGGGAGAGAGGAGGCAAGGGTTTCACCATTATTATTTTTCATTATTATTTATACGCGCGTAATTAGTACCGCTATATTTTTTCAAACAGCGATGCTCCACAAGAGCAGAGCAGACCACCCTTCAAGTGACAGACGCACACTTGCGCCGTCGTACCTAGCCAGGCACCAGTGATCTCAACTAAAATCTGTTTTTTTTTACCAGGTAAGGCCCCACTGAGCTATATACAGCTCTTTTTTTAAAAGCGGCCTGGCCTAAAATTGATAGCTCAAGCCAAGTGGCTTATCTGGTGGAAAATTACAGCAAACCAAAAATTGTCTAAAACGCGTGACGTTGATTCTAAATGTGGAGGGAAAAACCCGGAGAAAAATCCACGCGACCACGGGGAGAACGTGCAAACTCCGAATATACAGCAGGCATCCTGGTCAGGATCGAACCCATGATTTCCTGCACAGCAGGTGAGGTAGGGAACATCTCACCACCAGGGCGCTTCTTTTAAACAGAACCCTGCGGGGTGGGCTGGTAGGAATAATACTAATACCGGTACAGGGATATCGACCGGGTATAGAGGAGTTAAAAAGAAAATGATTTGTGCATGGGGGGTGAGCGATGACGTCCACACCCCCCTCCCCACTGACTCGCGCGCCCACAGAGCAAGGATTGCAACAGGCGATGTCATTGGCTGCGCCGGATGCGACGGCCATCTTGTTTAGTTCATTTAGTTCACGGATCGCAGGGGGAGCGGGCGGCCATCTTGTCGGACTGACGGACAGTCGGACGGACGGACGGACACATTAATCTATTGGTGGTCTGGTCCACTTCGTTCATACCAGTACTATAACCCTCCACCACCCGGCGCACAGCCAATCAAAATCAAGTTGTCACGCCATGGGCAAATGTGCCAATTGATTGTGGGCATTCAGCCAAACCGATTCATCATTCAGCCATCCCCGCCGGCACGTCGAAAAGCGAGAGGTGGATTTTGACTTTTCTTTCGCGATAAACCAATTCTCGCCTTGTTAAACGACCGCCACCGCACGAGTACATTCTACGCGGCACAGTTCTTCTCCATATTCATTTCCCCACCGTGACGCACGTGACACTCAGGCGAGTGGCAGGGCCGCTCATTAAACTGCCGCAATGAAGCGAGTCGATTGGCTGCTTCTACAACAAAAAAGCGTTGACTGGGGCGGAGCAATTGCCCCACCCCGCTCCTCTTCCTCCCTCCGCCCGCCCCCTAATAGAAATTCCGCAAGCGTCGCGCCACTAATCCACGCGTACCCACTGACCCAAACGGCGAAGCACTCCACCGCGGCCCCTTGTCACAGGAACAGAAATCAATACCGCCCGCCCGCCTTCTCTCCCTCGTCTCGCTCGATGCTGCGAGAGAGTCAAGGCCGAGGTTGCTGGGCCGTCCATCGTGCCCCCTCGCCCACCACCACTACCACCACCACCGAGACTCCAGACAGCCTCACCAGCCCCGCTCGCTATTTTGTATTTCTATCACCGCCCAGACGGTGGAGGGAGGTCAGGTCAGGGCAGGTCGGCTCCGGCGACCGGCAACAGTCGAACTCGCGGGGCATGTCTTTGCAGATGCTCCCTGCCGGAATTTTAAACTAAAAAACTATTTTATATATCTTTTTGGTTCTTTCGGTAAAGTCGCGTAGAAGAGAGATAATAAAATAATAAAAATAAAACATAATAAAATAATACAATTCTCACGACGTTTCGGCCACAACGCAAGCAGCCGTCCTCAGGTGAATAACAGGTCTGTCGGAAAGACAGCGTCTGAATGAACACCACCAGGCTTGGCAGCGTATATTCCACAAGTAGTGACTAATCCCATATCTGCATTTTCCATAAATATGCTAAATTCATCTGTTGATATGCAAATTCCTTTGTCAAGGCGCTCTTCCCCCCCTAACCCAGCTTAAATATACGCTGCCAAGCTTGGCGGTGTTCATTCAGACGCTGTCTTTCCGACAGACCTGTTCTTCACCTGAGGGCGGCTGCTTGCGTTGTGGCCGAAACGTCGTGAGAATTGTATTATTTTATTATGTTTTATTTTTATTATTTTATTATCTCCCTTCTACGTGACTTTACCGAAAGAACCAAGAAGATGAATCCCTGAAGTCACGAAAGCTTTAAATTGAAATTTATTTTATATATGTAAATATCACCAGGTGAGTGCCCACTGAGCTTGCTTATACGTAGATATTTTCCGGAAGCGACCCGCCCGTAACAAATGAGAAAGCTCAAAGAAGGAAGTGGCTCATCTATCAGCACGTGGCAATGTCGAGAGGCAGCCAAATACGCGTAAACGCGTGACGCTGATTCTAAATGTGGAGGGGAAAACCGGAGGGCCCGGAGAAAAATCTACGCGACCGGGGAAAGAGAGAGGAGAGAAAGAGAGAGAGACGCAGACTTCAAATATACAAAAGGCAACGTCAGGGTCGGGATCGCACCCACGACCTCCTGTATACCAGGCGAGGTCGTTGACATCTCGCCGTTAAAACGCCCCAAATGCAGCTAATGGACAAATAGGCATCTACGTTGCCCGCATCCACATTTAGAATCGACGTCAGGCGTTTAGAGTATCTCGCTGCTAAAAAATGTCCACGTGACGATTAGCCAACTTCGTCGAGCTAACGTTTGTGATCGCCAGGTCGCTCATGAACAAAGGGCCACATAGGCTCATTGGGCCTTACTTGGCGAAACACGTCGTCCTGCTGCGGAGGGAGCTGGTAGGACGTTGGGTTGTTCGGTCAATGGCCAGGGTCAACGGCGGCGTGGTGTATTCCGCAAATATGCCCGACTGTGAGGGCGGGCACAAGCCGGCGTGAGTAGGTTAAACGTTGAGTTTTATAAGGGCACCACGGGGTGATCAGCCCCTCCCCACCCAGCCCCACCTCTCCCACCCCCCACCCAGCCCCACCCTCCCCACCCAGCCCCACCCCTCCCACCCCCCACCCAGCCCCACCCTCCCCACCCAGCCCCTCTCCACACTCCCCACCCAGCCCCTCCCCACCCGCCCCACCCAGCCCCTCCCCATCCAGCCCCTCCCCACCCAGCCCCTCCCTTCCCACCCAGCCCTTCCCTGCACGACGGACGGACGGACACAATAATCCCCTGTGGGCTGGTGTAACGAGGAGGTTCCTATCAGTATTAAAAAAAATAGTTTATAGTCTTTTATTATTATTATTATTTTATTATTTCCCTTCTACGTGACTTTACCGAAAGAACCAAGAAGATGAATCCCTGCAGTCACGAAAGTTTTAAATCGAAATGTAGTCTTTGAATAGTTCATGGTTTAATACACACCGCAGTATTAATCAGGGCGGCTGCTGGATTTTAACCGCTACTGGTGCCCCCCCGAGGCCCTGCGCCGCGCGACTGCCTCGGATGAAGCCCGAGTGCCGATGAGCGATGCGTCGTGAGTTCTGCTCGTCGCTCTCTCGAGCGGGGCGCATTCCTCTCCGGCGCTCGGCGTGGGTGGAGGGGAGTAGCAGAAAGCGAGCGCCCGTTGATCTTCGCGAAGGGAAATCAACACTTCACCAGCCTCAATCCAATCTCGAGTCAACTGCACGAGGTCACACACTCGGCGTGTTCGAGGGGCCTCAGTCGACTTGAACCCCCGCCCACCCGCCCGCCCGAGCCTGCGTCCCTCGCTTCTCCATTCTGACTTCTACCCCCCCTTCCTCATTCTCCCCCCTCTGCCCTCCACCATGTGGTTCTCCTCCCGTGAGCTCCCCATGAGCTCCGCTCAGTGAAGCCGTGAGGACGTTGTCAGCTCAGTTGGGGGCTCCCCAATATTTGATTTGTCTCGCACGGTCGCGCCCAAGCTATTGCGTGTCGCGGCCTCTCTCTCGCTCTCTCTCTCTCTCTCTCTCGTGCCTTAATCGCATCGTCGTTACGCTCACGGTCTCGAACATTTAACGCTGCAGGGGTGCTCCGTCTTCGCTCAATGCAGCCACGGCAGCTCTGTAGTTACCTGTTCGTAAATACCACTTCACCGCTCTAATTACGTTGAATTAAAGCGTGGCATGTAAATGAAAGCATTTTCATGAAAATCAAATGTCTACCTCGCTTTAAATAAGTGTCGTTGTTTGTTCTTTGCCACTGTTGTTGAAAACAAATCTCGCGGTGGTTGTCAACGGGGGAGGGAGGGGGGGAACCCGACTCGTAGTTTTGGCCCCCGGGGGGGAGAGGGCCAAGGCACTCTGCCTGCCCCCACGCTCACCACGCCACTCGCTCACACGAGCGCTCTCTGCTCCAGTCACGGAAACTTTGCAGGAACGAGCGGCGATGCCTTCTCAGTCGACGCGCTGCGAACCGCCACCCTGTCACCGAGACCCACTCAGTTCCGCAGAGTCACCACTGCGCTCCCGGTCTGGTCCGGATGCCCGTCCACAAAACTGGCGGATGCGCTGGTTATTTAGTCGAAGGCCACGGCGCATTGTGCCCAATGAACGGAGCGCTGGCATCATCACGGCGCCACAGCCGTTGCCTTCCCACAGTCGTTTCGCCAGTATGCACAAGCGGTGCGACGATGGCTATGAGATGTTAACTACCTCGCCTGGTATGCAGGAGGTTCGTGGGTTCGATCCCGACCCTGATGCCTGCTGCTGCTGTATATTTGGAGTTTGTGTGTGTCTCTCTCTCTCTCTCGTCATCATCACGGTGGCTAGGAGATGTTGACTACCTCGCCTGGTGTGCAGGAGGTTCGTGGGTTCGATCCCGACCCTGACGCCTGCTGTACACTTGGAGTTTGCGTCTCTCTCTCTCTTATCATCTCTCTCATAACCATCACGGTGGCTAGGAGAAGTTGACTACCTCGCCTGGAGTGCAGGAGGTCGTGGGTTCGATCTCGACCCCTGACGCCTGCTGTACACTTGGAGTTTGCGTCTCTCTCTCTCTCTCTTATCATCTCTCTCGTCATCATCACGGTGGCTAGGAGATGTTGACTACCTCGCCTGGTGTGCAGGAGGTTCGTGGGTTCGATCCAGACCCTGACGCCTGCTGCTGTATATTTGGAGTTTGTGTGTCTCTGTCTCTCTCTTATCATCACAACGGTGGCTAGGAGATGTTGACTACCTCGCCTGGTGTGCAGGAGGTTCGTGGGTTCGATCCCGACCCTGACGCCTGCTGCTGTATATTTGGAGTTTGTGTGTGTCTCTCTCTCTCTCTCGTCATCATCACGGTGGCTAGGAGATGTTGACTACCTCGCCTGGTGTGCAGGAGGTTCGTGGGTTCGATCCGACCCTGATGCCTGCTGCTGTATATTTGGAGATTGAGTTTTCTCCTCTTGGTCGGGTGGGTTTTTGTCCGTGTGCTCTGGTTTCTCCCCCCCCTCCCCCCCCGCATTTATAAGCAATGTTACACGTTTAGAGTATTCAGCTGATATACATTTCCACGTGATAGCCACTTCGTTGAGCTATCATATGTTATCACCGGGTCGCTTCTGAACAGGTGGTTCCTACCAGTAAATTTCTCTGAATTCACATCAATTCAAATCAATCACCCCCCTCGATCCTGCGCTTTCCATTCATTTATAAAACCACAGCTTACGCGAGCAAAGCGCTTTGAGCAGCGACTGCAGCAACAAAAAAAACACAATTATACACTACCATTGCACGCATTTATTTTGTTTTATCTCAGCAGGAACACGCCGCTCTGTGCATCCTCGATAGAGCGTTCACGCGTAACTGTTAATTTCAGTTTGCAAAGTTGACTCAAGCAGGCTCATCGGCGTGTGGGCCCTAAAATGTATAATTAATAAGCATCTCGGGTTCACTCGGTAGAGGTTTTTGCAAGATTATCGCCACATTACGAGACCCGCAGTCCTGTTAATAAGGCGTCTGAGAAAACGATAAATTGCCTTCTCAATGCTGGCAACACTGTGGTTCATGAATAAGTCATACATACCACCACAGAATTACCGAGTGCCACTGTGGAGACCTTCTTATTGGTTCTTTCGGTAAAGTCATGTAGAAGGGAAATAATAAAAATAAAACATAATAAAATAATTATCACGACGTTGCGGCCACAACGCAAGCAGCCGTCCTCAGGTGAAGACCAGGTCTGTCGGGGAGACAGCGTCTGAATGAAACACCACCACGCTTGGAGCGTACACCACCACGCTTGGAGTCTGAATGAAGCACCACCACGCGTATATTATATACGCTCTTCACCTGAGGACGGCTGCTTGCGTTGTGGCCGAAACGTCGTGAAAATTATTTATTATGTTTTATTTTTATTATTTCATTACTTCCCTTCTACGTGACTTTACCGAAAGAACCAAGAAGAGCAATAAAGAAGTAAAGTAGTGAGTGAGTTTGATAAATAAAGTGATGCTGCAAAACATTTGTACTGCACTTCAACAACCCTTCAAAGATAATAACTTTCCGCTGATTCTTCTCACAGCCTGGACGTGGTGACCCTGTCAAAACAGTTCTAACCTGGGCACCGATCCCATATATAAAACTGGAGTTCATATATATTTTAAATGTGCGTAGCTCCGGTAACTATTCACACGCAGGGCGTTCACCGCAGAACCACACAACCCCTCCACCCATTCCCCCGCTGGGATTTTTTTTAAAGCCCTCCGGTAAAAATTTCGATATCACCACGTTCCGTTTCACATGCCTCTATAATAATAACAATCATGGTAAAAAAATAACGTCACAATCAGACGATACCCCCACCTCTCTGCTTAACCGCACCTCCGATTATCACGGTTGGATACGTATGGTGCGAAATACGTTTAAACACGCACACACACATACGTACGTAGATGCATATGCTACATCATTCGCATGCACCCAGGTTGCGAGGTAGCAGCAAGTAAGTGACATTCGTTTAAGTGAAATCGATTCCTGGAGAGGAGCGTACCTACCTCTTATAGGCGTTCAATATGTCCACTCTACAAAGAGTCACAATGCCTACAGTTAACCCGACGACCAAACCGCATTTCATCTCGTAAGCTGAGCAGAGTTGAGTTTGGTTAGTAACCGTATTTTGTTGTATATTTTACCAGGTAAGGCCCACTGAGCTATGTAGCTGGCCACAAATGGTAGCTCAACGAAGTGGCTTAGCACGTGCAAATGTATAGCAGATGACAAAATGACTTTTAATACTACACGTGGAGGGAAAAAAACCCAGAGGACCCGGATAAAAATTCACACGACCACGGGGAGGACACGCAAACTCCAAATATACAGCAGCAGCAGGCGTCAGGGTCGGGATTGAACCCACGACCTCCTGTATACCAGGCGAGGTAGTTAACATATCACCACCGTGGTGGTCTGAACTAGTCATCGGACATTCATCAGCGCACACTGACGGGCATGTTAAAGCGTGGTCATCCCTCTCTCTCAATCTGATGGTGGATGACGTAAATCATGGGAGTCGTGTGACCATACTTCACCACACTGTCCGTTCCAGGTTCAAGGAGCTTGGGTGAGGAGTGTGTTCGAGAACTGTTCAAATATCACCCGCCGATGCTGTGAGAATCGGCCGGGAATCGGCCTTGGGTCGTCAGATTGCACCGCTATCTCTGTGGACAATAGCAGTTGCTTTTTTTTTTGCTCAAGTGGCCGTCCATAAATGACGTCACGCACCTGGGGGGCTGGGGGGGGGTCAGACATTTGTGACGATGTGTGACGAGGGGGGGGGGGGTTGAGAAATGTGACGTCACGTCAAAATGCGCAACTTTAAATAAATATGAAATTGTTATAACAACACAAATTATTATTAATTTTCATTATTAACTATTTGATTATTTAAATTTGCTAAGGTCACCTTTTATTTATTCCATGAAAGAGAAGCATGAATTTTTTTTTAAATTGTAATGATTGTTATTAAACATTTTTATTTTAATGATTCTACCAGGGCTTTTCATTCTGTGGAATGAATATATGATTGTTATAATTGTACTCTCCATTTTGCTTCGTTCTACTACAACGTTTCAAGTATTTTTGTTATAGTTATAATTACTTTTAATATTTTATAATTATAGGATAATTTCAATATAATATTCTGAACATTTGCAGTTTTAGTTAGACGTTGAATATTTTTAGGTGAATTTTATGCTAAATTTCAGCTTTCCAACGCCTCCTTTTTAAGACGTGTTTTCTCCTACAACATCAGAGTGCAGCGCCACATTAAATACGCACTACAATGACAATAGTTTAAAGCGATTTGAAGCATGTTTTATTTTCAAAATTGAAATATGGTTGGGGGGGGGGCAGAGCTTTGTGATGTCATATTTGAGGGGGGGTCTGACTTTTTGTGACGCCGTGTGACGAGGGGGGAGGGGTAAAAATCGTCCAAAGCCACGTGACGTCATTTATGGACGGGCCCCATGCAGAACTTCCCAGATTTTGCCCCCCCCCCCCTCGTCACACGGCGTCACAAAAAGTCAGAACCCTCCTCAAATATGACGTCACAAAGCTCTGCCCCCCCCCCAAATAAAACATGCTTCAAATCGCTTTAAACTATTGTCATTGTAGTGCGCATTTAATGTGGCGCTGCACTCTGATGTTGAAGGAGAACACATTTGTTAAAAAGTCTATTTAATTACGTAGAACGTGTTGTCTATATTTATTTAAAGTTGCGCATTTTGATGTGACGTCACATTTGTTAAACCCCCCCCCCCGTCACACATCGTCACGAATGTCAGACCCCCCCCCCCCCACCCAGGTGCGTGACGTCATTTACGGACGGCCCCTTGCTATATGCGGCCAAAAACGATAACAATAATTATTATGATTGCGTATGGATGTTTACAAATATTCATTTTATGAATTACACACTCGGAAGCAATGTCCTGTTGTGATGGATTTCACGTGCTAGGCGAGACAGATTCCGTCTGCGATGAGCCGTGTCACACGCGTTAGACAACGCGCGTTCTGCATTCTTTGAAACGTCCCGCCGAGTACGGAACGCCGTGTTCTCGCTCGAACGCGTGAATAAAACATTTACCCGTAAAAACAAAGTTTTTCACTATAAATCCTTTATATGCGTGGCGGCTAGAGTCCTCTCGTCCTCTGGCTTGAGATGGCTGCCACCTATGGGTCAGATGATTGCCTGCCACCATTAAGCAATTGGTAATTAAATTGAATTAATTTTTTCGTAAAAAGTGTAAAATTTTGGGAAAAAAATTTCACGAAAATAAATAGTCACGCACAACGAGTCTGTGTGTAAAATGTCAGCTCGATTGGATCACGGGAAGTGGGTTAAAAAACGACCGAAAGATTTGCATGGTCGTAAGCGCGCAAGCAAGCGCGCAAGCAAGCAAGCAAGTGAACTTAATATAAAGGATTTAAAAATTACACAACTTATGGAAATAAGCCCTTAAGCGCCACCATACGACACCTGGTGCATCTCCGCGGGCTGCAAAAAACTTTAATTTTAGCAACTGACACTAAATGACTGGCCACGGAACAAAAACAATCTTGAGTGATTCTCATGCTCGCATGCTCATATCGGTTCTCATCATCTGCGTACAGCCCTGCAGAGCCGGGGACGGAAATTCCACGGTCCTTTAAACTATTAAACTAAACTAGTTTTCGATTTAAAGCTTTCGTGACTGCAGAGATTCATCTTCTTGGTTCTTTCGGTAAAGTCACGTAGAATGTAAATAATAAAATAATAAAAATAAAACATAATAAAATAATTCTCACGACGTTTCAGCCACAACGCAAGCAGCTGTCCTCAGGTGGAGAGCAGGTCTGTCGAGTAGACAGAGTCAGACTCTGAGGACGGCTGCTTGCGTTGTGGCCGAAACGTCGTGAGAATTATTTTATTATGTTTTATTTTTATTATTTTATTATTTCCATTCTACGTGACTTTACCGAAAGAACCAAGAAGATAAACTATTTTTTTAATATAAGCCACTTCGTTGATGGTTCAACGAGAGTTCAACGGAGCGGCTTACCGCCACGTGGTAATTTATAGCAGCCAAATACTCTTAAACGCGTGATGTTGATTATCAATGTGAAGGAAAAAACTGGAGGACCCGGAGAAAAATCCACGCGACCACAGGCAGAGAGACGCGCAAACTCCAAATATGCAGACGTCAGGGTCGGGATTAAACCCACGACCCCCTGTATACCAGGTGAGGTAGTTAACATCTCGCCACCGTGGCGCCCGATGGAGTCCACCAATCCCACAGAACAACCGCTTTCGCCTTCTCCCACAAGGTGGGTACCTATTTAATCGACCTTGGAGGTGATGATGAGGCCAAGTCAACCCCACCTTACACAACCTAGAGTTGAACTCGCAACCCTTTTGATTTCGAGCCGTTGACTCCACCGGAAAGCCAACTGGCCGGATGCGAGAACTCAGCGCATGAATAAATACATGAACCCTTCTGATAGAGACACAATGCGGGAGCCGATTTCAAAAGCATCCTCAGATACAGGTGCGCACGTAAGATACGGCTGCAGGCACAACACTTCAAATATTTACCTACCTCACTTATTTATTTGATTCATTCCCTCTCGGATAAGAAATGTTAACAAATAAATAATGATGCTTATTGGACAGCCCTCTCTCAATCCACCGCTGGGCGAAAGCCTCCTAACCTCACGTCCGTCGGTCATCGTGCGTTCTCTTCGACCATACTTCACCACGCCGGTCAGTGCAGATGCCCACGTTCGCGCCCCTTTTTAAGCCATGGCCGAGAGTTTGAACTCCGCGGTGGTCGAGGTAGAAATCCGTGGCCTCCACAGCTTGGGAAGTCACAATCGTGGAGGGAATAGTTGGCTGGAAGCTCCAATCACCCCCTGCCCTCCCCCCCACCAAGACATCCGTGCTGTCGACAGCCTATACCGCTGTGCCAGTCCAGGCTCAATGACCCTTCCGCACCTCCAGTTAGCACGGTTAGCTATGTACTGTGCGAAAGATATGTCATTCAGACTCTGTCTTCTCGACAGACCTGTTCTTCACCTGAGGACGGCTGCTTGCGTTGTGACCGAAACGTCGTGAGAATTGTTTTATTATTTTTATTTTTATGATTTTATTACTTCCCTTCTAGGTGACGACTTTACCGAAAGAACCAAGAAGATGAATCCCTGCAGTCACGAAAGCTTCAAATCGAAATATTCAACATACATACGTACATACTCCCCTCTCCTCTTCTCCACTGCCTATGATGTGATTGCCTCCACCAGCCCACCCGCCCCCCTCTCTCTCTCTGCACAATAACAACGCTCACGATTTCTGCACAGCGTGTCGAGACGCGGTCGAGCGTGCGGACGCGAGAAAGCCCACGTTGCATTGCGTTGACTCACAAAGGCCAAAGTTCTAGCACGGAGACCTATAGGTGCAGAGAGACCAACCTGCTTACACGGGGACCTATGACTGACAGCTTCTCTCTCTCTTAATTTGGAGCTTTCATGACTGCAGGAATTACTCTTTGGTTCTTTCGGTAAAGTCACGTATAAAGATAAAATAATAAATTAAATACTAGCATACGACGTTTTGATTGCAACACAAGCAATCATCATCAGGTATAAATGAAATAGAAACACAAATCTAGTATACTTAGAAATGTAATGTAATACAACAGAGAGTCGGATAACATAACAGTCAACACCCTACCTGGTTGATTACGTTCTTCTCTCAAATTTAGCATTCTCAGGAAGAACGTAATCAACCAGGTAGGGTGTTGACTGTTATGTTATCCGACTCTCTGTTGTATTACATTCCATTTCTAAGTATACTAGATTTGTGTTTCTATTTCATTCATACCTGATGACGATTGCTTGTGTTGCAATCGAAACGTCGTTTGCTAGTATTTAATTTATTATTTTATCTTTATACGTGACTTCACCTAAAGAACCAAAGAGTAGCTTCTCTCTCTCTCTCTCTGCCAGTGTATATATAAACACGCGCACACACACACAACACAAATGCACGCGCCGTTTCCGCGCAAGCGTCTCCTGCTCGAGACGCCCGTCGCATTTCACTATAAATCCTTTATATGCGTAGCGGCTAGAGTCCTCTCGTCCTCTGGCTTGAGATGGCTGCCACCTATGGGTCAGATGATTGTCTGCCACCATTAAGCAATTGGTAATTAAATATTTAATTTGTTTTCCCTAAACAGTGTAAAATTTTGGATTTTTTTTTCACGAAAATTAATCGTCACACACAAATTAATCGTCACACACAACGAGTCTGTGTGGAAAATGTCAGCTCGATTGGATCAGGGGAAGTGGGTTAAAACACGAGTGAAAGATTTGCACGGTCCTAAGCAAGCGAACTTAATAAAAAGGATTTAAAAATATATTCGCCTGTGGAGGACGCGGGGATCGATCCCGCGACCTTTGGCATGGGAAGCGAGGGCGCTACCAACTGCGCTACTCCGCCACGGCCTGTGGAGGGGTTACGCTCTGGGCTCGTACACTCTGACGTTCAGCCAAAGCCATGAATAAGTTATATTTGAATATATGTAAAATACATTTTTTTTGCCTAAGAAGTGTAAAATTTGGGGAATTTTTTTTCACGAACAATAATTGTTTGGCACAACGAGTCTGTGTGGAAAATGTCAGCTCGATTGGATCACGGGAAGTGGGTTAAAAAACGACCGAAAGATTTGCACGGTCCTAAGCAAGCAAGCAAGCACGCAAGTAAGCAAGCACGCAAGCAAGCGAACTTAATATAAAGGATTTAAAAAAAACAAACGCCGCTGGAGAGCTTCTTTGAAAAGGGGGAAAGACCCAATTATGAACCCCCCCTCCCCCCACCGGTCCGTGAAAGAATTGTCTTCCACGAAACCGCTCCCTGGTGCCAAAAAGTTTGGGGCCTGCTGGTGTAGTGTATAGTGTAGTATAACCACTGCATCGCGAGGAGCACAGCGGCGTGCATCGCACGTGACACAACGCGCTCGGGATGTCGAGCGCGTTGTTTTTGTTTGTTTGTTGTGCAACCGGTAGCCGATCGCTCGCTCCCTCTCTCGAGAGAGACTTTTGACTTTTAAACAACTTTTATTGCCGCCAGCAGCAAAAGCACTGGAGGCGATTTCAATATGAAATACACAAAGTCACCAGCAAACTAAAGAAAACAAACGCTACAAATCGACGCGCTATGGCGCTGAAAGCACCGCGCACAATACAAAAGAAAAGTCACGTGGTTGTGGTGTCATCTCGAGGAGAGAGCGAGAGGGGGGGGGGGGCGATCGGGATGTGGTCTCGTTTGCTAAGAGGTGAGTTGACCTGCGCCTTGCGGGGGGAAGGGGGGGCATCACCAAAATGGCAAAAGCAACATAAAGGACAGCGGCACATGAAGAAATGCACTCCGAACATAAAAGACGCGGATAAAAGCACTGCACCACACGAGGGATGGAATATATTGCGAAACATAATATTCCGTTTAACACTTAGCGGTAGCCTTTCGCGAGCAATATCATCCATAATAGAGGTTTTTTTGGGTTAGATCGCGTAAATATATAAATGTGTCGTTAAACCCGCCACCACGCGACACAGCCGACAAGCACTAGTGACGAATTGGCCACGTTCTATACTCTTTGGTTCTTTCGGTAAAGTCACGTGGGTAAAAAATACAAATAAATTAAATCACGACGTTTCCGACGCAACACAAGCGCCCGTCATCAAGTGAGACAACGACAGCAAAAACACAGTTGCTGAAGTCGGCAAAAGAGCTGCATTTTTGCTGTGTTGTCCCACCTGTTGACGCACGCTTGTGCTGCGTCCGAAACTTCGTGATTTAATTTATTTTCATTTTCTACCCACGTGACTTTACCGAAAGAACCAAAGAGATATGGATCCTTGCAGTTACGAAAACTTCAAATCTAGAATGATTGGCACGTTTCTCTTGACGTGACAACCCTTTCTAGATGGCTGTGTCGGGTGGTGGTGGGTTTTAACGACACATTTATTTATTTACGCGATCTAACCCAAAAAAAACTCGATTATGGACATAATATTCAAATGCAACACGACACGTGCCTGTAAATTGCTCAGTTGTGATTTCACACGCACAGTAGAAGCAGCAGCAGCGCCTAATACTCCTACTGCCAAAACTTGGCAAGACCCTCCTGAAAAAGAGACTTGAGAATCATTGAGGTTTTTGGTGGGAAAACAAATGTCGTGGTGACAACAACAAGAATGATAACTGAGAATAGGTTTTCCCCCTTTTTTTCTGGCAACAAAGCAGCTGTGTTAAGATGTTAGACCACCAAACTGAAACCTTTTACAAGGAATCATGTGTGCATTAACCACAATGCTTGTAGTCAGAATGCAAAAATAAAACATACTCTGATAATGTATGCATTGTCCTCGAAACTGATTGGTACAGCTATACAGCTGTACGCCTTTTGGCGTCCTCTGGTCTAACACCGTTTGAGACGAGGCTCAAAAGAAAGCTGTCTCTGGTGTGGACCAATCAGGACAATGCATATATTATCAGAGGATGTTTTTAGTTTGCATTCTGAGCACAAGCATTGTGGTTAATGCAGACAGGATTCCTTGTAAAAGGTTTTAGTTTGATGTTTTAACATCTTAACACCTGTTTCGTTGCCAGAAAAAAGGGGAAAACCATATTATCATATTTTGGTACTGGCAAAGGAGGTCCCATGATGTAAAACTAAACTGTTTTTGTTACTTTATCAGGCTAAGGCCCATAGCTCAATGAAGTGGTTTGTCACGTAGAAATGTATAGCGGCCAAATATTCTAAACGCGTGTTTCTAAATGTGGACGGGAAAAGATCCACGCGACCACGGGGAGAACGTGCAAACTCAAAACATGCAGGCATCAGGGACGGGATCGAACCGACGACCTCCTGTATACCAGGCGAAGTGGTTAACATCTCGCCACCTTTGGCACCTTCTCCCTACGGCTGCAAATCGAGCTCAGGTGGTCTGCTTCGAAATGCAGTACACAAACCATAATCCATTAATCATTATTGGAACCTCATTTGCCAGTAAAAAAATATGATAATTGGGTTTTTACCCTTCTATCTGGCAACAAAACTGACACCTTTTTTACCCCGAGCTCTCATACTCTGATGGTGCATTGTCTTTGAGTTGTGCGCCTTTTGGCGTCATCTGGTCCAACCCATGTGAAACTAGGCTCTAAGGAAAGCTGTCTCGGGTGTGGACCAATCAACTTCAAGGACAGTGCATACATTATCAGAGTTATGTTTTTTGTTTGCATTATGACTGCAGGTATTGTGGTCTATGCAAACATGACTCCTTGTAAAAAAGGTGTCAGTTTTGTTGCCAGATAGAAGGGTAAAAAAACCAATTACCATTAATCATTCTTCAGTAAAATCGAACCATCATGGTCCTCGCTCCAATCTTGCCGCCCAAGGCGATCTTGGGAGGGGGCGGCCACGTTTCACAGACGAGAAACGCTTGCCACAATCTTGCGGTAAGGGGTCGATGTTGCTACGTGGTTTTAGGCAAATAAATAACATGCAGTGTAATTATTTTTTTTATGTGGCAACTTCGCAGAGACAATGACGCTGGCACACAACGGCCTACTGGTTTGGTCGAACGACCCCACGGGATCTGTGACGTCCGCCTCTCTTTACGTTTCCATCGCGATAAGCCACTTAGTTGTGCCATCATTTGTGGCCAGGTCGTTTCTGAAAAGAACACAAAAAAACCGCGGCTGCATAGCTCGGTGGACCTTACCTGGTTATACTCTTAGGTTTTTTCGGTAAAGTCACGTAGGTAAAAATAAAAATGAATAATAATAATAATAGAAATAAAATTTATATTATTATTTTAAAAAAATAGTTTTTTAGGTAAAGTAACAGGTAAAAATAAAAATAAATAATAAATATAATAGAAATAATAATATAATTTTTTTCTATTATTCTATTACTTATATATATTTATTTTAAATAAAAATAAAAAAATAAAAAAAATTATTCTATTATTATTTCTATTTTTTTTCGAAAAAAATCTAAGAGTATGAATCCTTGCAGTCACGAAAGCCTAAAATCTAGAACTTACCTGGTTAAACATAAACAAATCCAGCGCTTAGCACAAATCACCAGAGGTGGGACAAAGTCATTGTTATGCAAGTCCAAGTCGAGTCGCAAGTCATCAAATTCATGACTCGAGTCTGACTCGAGTCCAAGTCACATGACTCGAGTCCACATCTCATAGGTGGGACAAAGTCATTGTTATGCAAGTCCAAGTCGAGTCGCAAGTCATCAAATTCATGACTCGAGTCTGACTCGAGTCCAAGTCACATGACTCGAGTCCACACCTCTGCAAATCACACGTTTCCCGCACCTCCGATGAGCGCCGTGGGCTACGCACGGTGCAAAACAAGTCCCCGTACATACATCCATACCCGCAGTATTAACCAGGGCGGGCACCGGGTACGAACCGCGAAACGTCTACCAACGAGCGACGGACCGTCGGCCACGGCTAGGCCGTGTCAAAGATCCACACCACGCGCCGCGCATCTCGCGATGACCCTGCCCCGATCTTGGGCATGCATCTCTCCTTGTCTCTCTCTCTCTCGGAAAGACGCCACGTCTCTCAAGCGCGCGCGGTGTTAATTGAACGGCTGATTGATTTGACGTCGGTCCGGGTGCTTCGAGTGGAAGTAACGCGGAGTGAGGAGGAGGAGGAGGGGGCGGGAGTGTTGCAGGCCGGCCATGTGGATCCGGCGTTAATAACCCCTCTCTCTCTCTCTCGCTCTCTCTCTCTTAATTAAGAGCAGCGGACAAGGCTTCCCGCGGTTGGCTCCGCTCTCGTCGCCGCGAAAATGCCGGGCATCAGTCAACGTCAGGGCTCGAGCCGGGGGGGGGGGCGGGGCAGGAGGGGGGGGCTCGCGCGCCGAGAAGCAATCGTAGCCTCGGGAACGGGCTGTGTGGTGGCGAGCTTGGGCGGTGTTGGCGGTGGGGAGAGAGAGATGCGGTCAATCGCAAATTTATTATCGGTCTCGCCGATCCAATACAAGCGATCCGACGATGTGACGGCGCCATCGACGTCGTTGCTCCCTCGACACCCTCCCCCCCCACCCCGCTCTCTACCCCCCCCCCACCCCCCTGCACACCCCCACCGGCACCTTTACCTCCAAGCCCCGATGGGCGAGCACCTCCCGAATTCAATTTGCTTGTCCCGAAGCGCCGGACGGGCCATGCAATTTTTTGTTTGTTTTTTTTATTTTATTTTCATTTTCCAGAGCGTGGCGCCTCTGTTGCCTCCGGCCTCCCTGGACCCCACTGAGCGAGTCGTAGGAGGAGCGGAGAGCGGAAGGAGAGCGATGCCCGCGTCGCCACGGCAGAGAGATCACAGTCGCGAGGAGAGTGAGCGCGCTCGGCAGCCCACAACGATCCACGCGCCCGGGATATTTGAGGCCGCCGGCGAGGTCACCACGGGGTTAAGGGCGGAGAGAGGACCCCCCCTCCTCATCATCGCCCCCCCCCTCCCCCTTGCCCCCCCCCCTCCTCGCCCCCACCTCGCCAATATCTCCTCGCCCCCCCCCTCGCCCCACCCCCTCGCCCCCCTTTCCGTTCCCCCTCCTCGACCCCTTCCCTCCTCCCCCCCGTCCTCGCCCTCCCCTCTCCTCGCCCCTCCCCCTTGCCCCCCCCCCTCCTCGCCCCCACCTCGCCAATATCTCCTCGCCCCCCCCTCGCCCCACCCCCTCGCCCCCCTTTCCGTTCCCCCTCCTCGACCCCTTCCCTCCTCCCCTCCGTCCTCGCCCTCCCCTCTCCTCGCCCCCCCCTCCCTGCCCCCCTCTTTCCTCACCCCCCCCTCCCTGCCCCCCCTCTCCTCTCCCCCCCTTCCCTGCCCGCCCTCTCTTCGCCCCCCTCCTCCCTGCCCCCCTCTTTCCTCACCCCCCCCTCCCTGCCCCTCGCTCTCCTCGCCACCTCTCCCCCCCCCTCTCCTCGCCCCCCCCCTCCTCGCCCCCCCTCCTCGCCCCCCCTCCCTGCCCCCCCCCTCCGCCTCGCCCCCCCTCTCCTCCCCCTACTCGCCAACCCCCTCCTCACCCCCATCTCCTCGCCCCCCCTCCGCCTCGCCCCCCCCTTCCCCAATACACTTCATGGCGATTTCGCGACGCCCAGGCGCACGAAGGGATCCTTGTTGCATTGTTGGTGTGCGTTGCTGATGATGCTGATGATGCTGATGATACTGCGGTGTCACCACTCGTGGTGGTGGATAGATTCGTGCAGTGGGTAGGTGTCACGAATTGTTTCAAAAGTTCGCAGCACCTTTCCCTACTCCCCACCCCCCCCCTTACTCCACATGTCGCCGACCCCCAACTTTATTTAAGAGAAACATTTTAACCGCAATGAAGATTGGAAAGCTGAATGGTGTTCGAAATAACTCGCAAACACCTCGTAAAAAAGACCCATTGCACAAGATCGCTGCTTTTGATCTCCCGCAGAAGCTCATTGTTCACCCTAAGCCGCATCCGCGCAACAAACCACGGCAGATGCGGAAACTTGATGCACGAATTCATGTTTTTGTTTTCACTCTCCGCTGTGCAGCTGCGCTCATCCAGAACAGACCGTGCATCGTCGAACGACGCAATGCACGCGACCCATCGACCACGAGGGAGACATGGCAGCGATGCACTCCACTCCGCTGCTACTGACGCGGCTGTCTGGGCTTGACCACCTCAATCGTTGCTCTGCATCCACATCAGCAGCCGTACGAACGAACGGCGAAGAGTGCTGATTTACGTGGTCACGCTGGGCCAGAGCCGGCCGGTGTTGTGCATTATCCGCCCACGCCCTAGGAGAGCGGTGGTGGGGGGGTCTCGTATCACCGTTTCAGTTTTTTTGGAGCGCTGCACGTAAATAAATGAAATACGCAAGAAGAAGAATTTCAGAGATGTTGCTATAGTTTTCGAAGGGAGGGGTTGGTGGGGAGAGTGTTGGGGGTGGGGGGGGGCAGCTGAACGTCGCTATGACGAAGCTTCGGCGAGCGGCGCTTTTGGAGGCATCGCAGCCAGACGTGGAGGTCCCAACCCTCGCTCCGTTCGTTCCCAGAAGTCATCGCGCGTCCCCGTCCCACCACCACCAACGCCACCACCACCACCGCCACCACCACTACCGCCACAACCACCACCGCCACCACCACCGCCACAACCACCACCGCCACCACCACCACCACTATCGCCACCACCACCACCGACACCACCACCGCCACCACCACCGCCGCGTGCGAGTGACCTCCGGGGTCCCGTGACCTCGAATGGCAAAAGCGGAAAATTTCAGAGCGACGGGGGGGGGAGGGGGGTGTGGCAGAGGTCGCAAACGGGTTTTGATTCCTTACCCGTACCCGTACCCGGCCGCACCAGGGTCGCAAACGGGTACCCTACCCGTACCCGGCCTGGTACGGGTAGGGTACGGGTATCGGGTACCTGATTGCGACCTCTGGGATAAAGCCATGTTGCAGGCGCGGGTGGGTTAATTCTAGGAACTTGAATTGTGAGAAGAGACAAGACGTTGGGAAATGAGTGACAAACAGTTACTCACCAGTGACTCACGGTCTACCCGTACCCGGCCGGGTAGCCGGGTATCGGGTAGGGTACGGGTATCGGGTACCTGGTTACGACCTCTGGGGTGTGGAGGGGGGGGGCAGGATCGTTGGCTTCCGTTGTGACGCGACCCAGCAAGGCAGGCCCCACGGCTCCTAAAGCGCTGGCGGGAGGCTGCAAGACTCTTTGCGATTTCGATTCGGGAGTTCAGCGGTCACGGTGGGGGGGTTAGAGGTCGGGCGGGGGGCGGGACCGTAGTTTGTTCCTTCTTAAGTAGCAGGGATCGATGGGAGCTCTCTGGCAATCGGCTCGGGTCGTGTGTTGTGTTGTGTGTGTTCGTGTGTGGTGTGTGTGGTGTGTGTTGTGTTGTGTGTGTGTTTGTGTGTGTTGTGTGTGGTGTGTGTTTGTGTGTGTGTTTGTGTGTGTGTGTTTGTGTGTGTTGTGTTGTGTGTGTTTGTGGTTGTTGTGTGTGGTGTGTTTGTGTGTGTTGTGTGTGGTGTGTGTTTGTGTGTGTTGTGTTGTGTGTGTTTGTGTGTGGTGTGTGTTTGTGTGTGTTGTGTGTGGTGTGTTGTGTGTGTTTGTGGTTGTTGTGTGTGGTGTGTGTTTGTGTGTGTGTTTGTCCGCGTGAGCGCGCACGCGAATACAACAACAACAACCGCCATTTGCGACTAAGTGGCGGTGACGTCTCCACGGGGCTTGTGCCAGGCTAGGTGCATTTTAAGGCCACGTAAAATATCGAACGCCCGCTCGCAGGAGGTCACAGGACAGACCCAGGTGCCATGGGTCGACTGACTGAGATGACTGGCCGATGCACCCACCTGTGCCCCCTACTGTGCCAACTCGCTGTGTTTTAACCGCCCGGCGCTCCGCTCGTTGTTGTGAGCGTCGCTCCTCTGCCCTCTTGTTGGAGGGCGACTGCCTCCAATTTACAGTCGCAGCATTCTTCGCGAGACTCCTCCATCGAGGCCGAACACACGCGAACACGCACACGCACAACAACAACCGCAATTCGCCACTAAGTGGCGGTGACGTCACCACGATGCTTGTACCAGGCCATGTGCACCTTGAGGCCACACACGCGCACACACACACGCGCACACGCACACACGCACGCACACACACACACGCACGCACCGACACACACAAACACACACGCACACACGCACGCACACACACACACGCACACACACACGCACACACACACACACGCACACACACACACACACGCACACACACACGCACGCACCGACACACACAAACACACACGCGAGCCATGCGAGGCAGTGAAATTCCACATTCCGACCACGAGGACACCTGGACCTCGTGGGTTGCACAAATGTAGAGCATTCGTACGATCGTGCGACGTGCAGGACGCGACGCGGAAATGCTTCATGACATGCACGAAGTCCGCTGATTCAATGAAAAGGTACAACGGTGCAGCCCTGCAATTGCCAGCTCGTGCAACTGCTGGCAGAAGGGCTGCCGACACTAGAGTGAGCTCTAGACAGCCCCCTCCACGTTGGCCAGACGTCTGGGAAGGCCCACACTTGACCCCAAGAACACGCGACTTTGCCCATCGACCAACAGAGAGCCTCGCCCACCCCCCATCGCTTCAACTGCCGTGCCTGCCCACGTAAAGGTGGACATGAAATGGACGACCTCTGCGTTGCAAGCCCCAGTGTTGCTTAACCGCTGCACCACGGGCAGACATCCCCGAATGGCTTCGAATCTTTGCTACGTGCACCTCCGGAGTGCATTACCGTGACGTAATGTCTACTGCGGCTTCGTGGGCAGAGAGGAAGAGAGAGAGAGAGAGCGAGAGCGCACGGCGGAGGGTGGTGAACAGAGGAAGGGAAATAAACGCGAGTGGGGGGCGAGAGATGGGAAGGGAGAGGGAGGTCAGGCGGCAGCGAACATGTCTCAGCAGCTCAATAATTTTATAACCGCGGCGCAAAAAAAGCCGGCACGGAGGTCGAGATGAAAGGGAGGCCGGGCGGCGAGGGACAGGAGAAGACTAAGGAGGCCATGGATGAGACAGGGTTCAATGGGCGCGAGCGTGGGAGGTGGGAGGGGGGGGATAGGGGGGCAGAGTGGTTGTACGGGGGTCGTGACCCCTCCTCCACGCGCCGGCCTCGATAGCTGAACGAGAAGGTACGGCTCAACGAGTGACGCCGGCCCGTCCATGATTGAATCTCTGAGCAAATCACGTGGGATAATTCTCGTGTTTTCTCCTTCTCCTCCTATCGCAATTCTTTTGAAGTGCTTTTTTGTGTTTAGTTTGTATGTCCTTCCCCGACACTTCCGATTAGCACGGCTTGGCTACGTACGCGTGCGAACATACGAACAGCGTCATTCTAAGCATGCGTGGTCATCTGCACACGCCTTGACGCGCACTTTTCAGCTTTTGTTCCAAGTTATTTTATGCCGCGTCCGCGCGTTCTGACCCGCGCGTTGCGACATAGCAGCCGAATGTGCGCCGATTTCGCGGACGTTTTTAGAAACAAACCGTGGGGCGTGTGGGCAGTGATGCGTGGGTGACATCTCGAGTCAAACGACGAGGAAATGAGAGGAAGGAGGGTGGATGGACTGGGGGGGGGGTGGCATGGAGGGCGGGGAAGGAGATGAGAAACGAGGAAACGGCCCATTAATCACCTAATGAACGTTGATGGCGTTCAGGTCGTACCTGTTGCGGTGGGGAAACGTGACGGTCGTCATGCCGTGTGATCTCCGAAATGTATATTTAGCAGCGAGGAAGTCGAACCAAAACGTCAATCTCCAACGTTCGCATGCACCCGTTAACCCGAGTTCGATTCCCCGGCCGTGGCAAACAACGGTGCTTCGTGATATCTGGAATGTTCCTGGGATGCCTGGGTTGACCCAGCCTTAAGTGAGTAGGGTGTAAACATTCGCACTGGAGAGACAAAGGCGGCCGGGCGTGGTGCCGACCACACCACTCACTCGTCCGCCGGTGGGGCCTTCACACGTGCTCACGAACAGCACTTTCCCCAACAGCCTGCAAAGGCTTCATCACAATCTTGGGCTTTGGTATGTATGCCCTGTGCGTCCGTGTGTCTGGTCGCGTGTATATTAATTGTAGTAAGTTTTTTACCCTTTAAACTGGTACACAAACTGACACCTTTATACAAGGCATCATGTTTGCAATAACCACAACACAAGCAGTCAAAATGCAAACAAAAAGAAACAACTCTGATAATGATATGCACTATCCTTGAAGTTGATTGGTCCACACCCGAGACAGCTTTTCTTAGAGCCTAGTCTTCATTGGTGTTGGACCAGATGACGCCAAAAGGCGTACAACTCAAAAACAGTGCACAATCAGAGTAATGAGAGCTCGGGGTAAGCATTTACACTATGATACCGCCTTTACCAATGGCAAAATATAGTAGTAGGGTTTTACCCTTTAAACTGGTACAAAAACTGACATGTTTGTGTTTGCATATTGACTGCTTGTGTTGTGGTTATTGCAAACACGATGCCTTGTATAAAGGTGTCAGTTTTTGTACCAGTTTAAAGGGTAAAAACCTACTACTATATTTTGCCACTGGTAAAGGAGGTCTCATAGTGTATATTTATTGTTGAGGAGTGACACTCACAACAATGGGCCGTGGGCCCGGTCTCGCTAAACTCGGCGAGGTGGCAAAGTGGGTTGCATAAGTGATGCATGTGCCAGTCATCTCACTCGGTACACCTATGGCACCTGGGTCTGTCCCATGTCCATCTCGCCACCGGGGTGCCGCGGTGGCTATGAGATGTTAACTATCTCGCCTGGTATACAGGAGGTCGTGAGGTCGATCCCGACCCTGACGCCTGCTCTACATTTGGAGTTTGCATGTTCTTCCGGTGGTCCCGTTGCCTTTTTTTCGGATCCTCCGCTTTTTCCCTCCACATTTAGAATCAACATCACGCGCTCAGAGTATTTGGCTATTCATTTCCACGTGATAAGCCACTTCGTTCAGCTATCATTTGTGGCCAAGTCGCTTCTGAAAAAAGAGCTACATTGCTAAGTGAGCCTTACCTGTTCAAACATACAAAATAGTTTACAGTTTTAGTTTAGTTCACCGTCCCATCGATGCCCCGGGTTCAACTTATTACCGAAGGGGACCTAACAAATGCCTCATTGCCCGCAGGCGCAAGCCGGTGGCCTCTAGCCAGAAGGCACTCGGAGCCAAAAATGCAATGAGACGGAAGAGCGAGAGTCGGTTGTGTGTAAAAATTAAAATATTCGTATTTATAGCAGCAACAATGGCTGGTGGTCACGCTCATGATTTCCCTGCCAGTCCTGGCGCTGAACGGGCCAGTCGTCTCAGTTGGGACGTTCTAGCGGCTCGAGGAGCGGAAGGGTCAAGAGTTCACATCCTGGGTAGGCGGTGACTTGGTTCCATCATCCCTCCAGGGAGGATAAAGGGAAACCTAGCTTGTGTGAAAGTCAACGATGGTTTGCCATGTTATAGGTAGACTCAGCCCTGCTATAGAAAGGGGGTCATTTCCACCACTGGCTACCCAATTGCTGTACATGGGAGATGATCACCAATGACTCAATGATCAATTGAACAGCGGGGAAATTACCCTGACTTTGAGTCTCAATGCTGGCCAGCTCATGAAATTACTATTATCCAGAGGTAGAGTCTGCAGAGTCTGCCTCTGATAAAAAAAGGCAAACGTGTGGTTATTAGTGTGTATCTGCAGTTCGTCCGACTTGTTTTGCCCAGCTTTGAGAGTATTGGTGGTGGGGGGAGGGGATGGAGAGACCGCGGCTTGACGATGCCTGCTATGTACAGGGTGCTTCAAACAGACGTTACCCCTTCTGAGTGTTTGCAACAATATCACAATAAATGTTTCTCTGGGCTCTGGAGACCACCTGGAGATGATTCCAGGCACGCGTTGACAATGTTGGCGAACAAGTGGAGGCTCGTTGACATACTTATTTTTTTAATCAAGTTACAGTGTATTGTCCGTTCTTTTTTCCATTTAAAACGATAGTCCCATCCATATAAGTGTAGGAAAAAATGTAAGCACCCTCTATATTATTACAATTGAGACTACATCAGATTCCGTCATGCCGAGGAGCCTGTAAAACACACACTGGGGGCAGCTTGTAGGGATTTTTTTTCTCTCTCATTTGTCATACTTGTGGGCTTGTGCGCTCCGTTTCAAACACTCGCCTCGCTTTTATTCTGTTACGCGGTGGGGTTTTTTTTCTTCTTCCATCAAACAACCGCGTTCGTGGTGCCCGGCCCTCTGGCATCCACCGCGTGCCCATCTCCTCGCTTGCTCGGACATATTAACAAGAAACGAGCATCGATCGGGGGGTGGCGGGGGTGGGGGAGGGTGCAAGCTAAAAGCCCCTGCACCTCGCAGTGATTGCTCTTGTTTCTCAAAGCAGGCCCACGAGTCACGATCGTCTGAAATTGATTTGACACGGTTATCGCGCCAAATGAGAAAAGGAGACACACGCACACACAGATCCACCCACCCCCTCGTATAGCCCGAACAGACTGTGGGGGGGCAAGTGTCATTTGCGAGTAGCACCAATTAAGGGCGGGGACTGCACACGAAGGGGTGGGTGACCAGCACCACGCTCGACCGCCTTTGTCTCCCCAGTGGGGATGTTTACTACACACCGCAACAGGTACTCATTTTGAGGCTGAGTCGACCTAGGGGAGGCCCAGGACCGGTTCATATATTCGTCACCGGCGTTGACCGTGACAGAGTATCGAACCCGTTGTCACTGGGTTCGTAGTGCAGCGCGCTAACCGCTCCACCACCACTCCCCACAGCAAAGACAAAGATCCTCCGGATAGCCTGAACAAACTGTAGGGGCAAGTGCTGTTAGGGGGGAACTTTGAAGGCCGGGACGGTACACGAGGGGGGGTGGGTGACCAGCACCACGCCCGACCGCCTTCGTCTCCCCAGTGTTTACTACACACTGCGCCAGGTACTCATTTGAAGCTGAGTCGACCTAGGGGAGGCCCAAGACCGGTTCAGATAATCGTCACTGGTGTTGGCCGTGAGCGGGAATCGAACTCGGCTCACCAGGTTCATAGCGCAGCGTAGCGCTAACCTGATACACCACCGCTCCCCACTCCCCACAACACACGCACGCGCGCACGCCGGAACACATTTACCGAGCGCCACAATTGCCTGGCAAAGCGCTTAAACTTTCCACTTCCAAGGCAGCAGCAGCAGCAGCAGTTGCAAAAAAAATGTTACCAAACAAACAGGCCCTTCATGTCAAGGGCTTCGCCAAATAACTAAACACGCGGAGCTCGGATGGGTCTGTAAATTAACTTTTAAATAAACAGCCAACGGCTTCGAGAATACTGACGAGGCGAAAGCGGTGGGGATGGGGGGGTGGATTTTCTCCGCCAGCGGTTCTCTGAGCGCGGTTCGACTGCGACCAACGGGGCTGAGATGCCCGCGACGTTCCTCCAGGTGGTACGGACACAAACGATCAACGTGTATTTTTGAATGTTGTGATTATTTACATCGGAAATGAAGTTAGGCAAACTACCCCGATTAAACTAACCTAAGCCTAATATCTAAATAACCCCCCCCCCCCCGTGAAAAATAAATACAATATAGCTTCTTAAATAAAATTCTGGTATTCAAAATCAACGTTCTTGGGTTTAGATCGCGTTATTTAAAAATGTGTCGTAACCCTCCACCACCCGACACGGCCAATCAGTAAAAAAGTGTCACGTTGACAAAAGACAAATAGTTCACTGCTTTAGCCCACCGGTGTGTTGAAGCGTGAAACCACAACATTTACAATTTGAGTACTAGCCGGTGGGCTAAAGCAGTGAACTATTTGTCTTTTGTCAACGTGACACTTTTTTACTGATTGGCCGTGTCGGATGGTGGAAGGTTATGACACATTTATAAATAACGCAATCTAATCCCAATATTGGTCGCGAAAGCCTACGTGTTAAAATTCTGCTAATATGAATAATGTTATATTCGTGGTATTTAGAGACAGAAAGAGAGAGAGAGAGAAGTGAAAACGTTTTGTCACCAGGAGTTTGGGGTTCCGCTGAAATGTTTGCGTCGGCTGAACGGTCCGTGGGCCAAATCAAGTTTGCCGAGCCGCGCTGTCGGGGCAACGCGCAGGGCACATTTTGGATCGTTCACTCGGCGCCAAATTTGTGCGCGCGAACAACCGAGAGGAGGAGGGGTGGTCCCTGGCATATGGGGAAATATCCCGAAATAATTTCGAGCTCCAAAGGCGTCGTCGTCGTTTAGAACCCAAGCCCGGTCGATGCGCGCCGCACCGCCTCGCGAATGATTCCCACCCCTCCCCCGGGGCGCACCGTGCGCATGCGCGCTGGCTGAACTTCTTTCACGCCGTACGTAGCCAACCGTGCTAGTTGGAGTCGCCGTACAGCAGGACGCGCGGTGACCTCCAAGATCTGCCGCGACAGCCTCCGGGCATGGTCGTCGGACTCGTGGAGACCACCCCAATGCCCGTCTCGGCAATCGGACCCTCACCCGTCCATCGTGCACGTATCCCACGATTTGTTGCCAAATCATACCCCCCGATATCTGCCTGGCCCATGTTCCTCTAAGTCCTTCTCTCTGCCGTCTCGCCTGAAGCCCTCTTCAGATCCTGACCACGTGGACTGCCATTGGTCTGAGAAGTTGGTGTCACCACCTCCCCTCCCCTCCCCTCCCCTCCCCCCCGATGTTTCGAACAATATCGCACACTACGCATTGCCATTGATTTCGGGGTTGGGAATATTCGCAGGATCAAGTTCACAGATGTTGTGTTTAGTTTGTTGTCCCCGCACCGCCCCTCCCTCCAACGCCTCCGCGAACATCCGATGATCACGGTCGGCTACGTACGGTGCGAAAGAAGTTCGAGGTACACGCATTGCCACGAAGTTCCCAGCGTCCGTCTCAAAGCACCTCACCGTCTCGATCGCCCGCGGCGTCTCCTTGCGCCGCCTCGCTGAGGGTCCAGCAACACGGAGAGAAAACCCGTGGTTCATCGGAGGCGCGCAGGAAGGACAGCAAACACGCCCAGTGGGTACTTTTATTATTTACGCAGTAGTGGGGGGTAGGGAGGGAGGTGAGGGAGGAAGCACTCCCTCGCACACTCTGCTATGAGATTGCCGCGTGACAGGTCAAGCCAACGAATACATTTAAGCTTCGGGAGCAGGGCACCTATCCAAGTAAAGTGAAGATATGAACTTCAGTGTGATGTGATTGCGCGTGTGTGCGCAAGTGAAAAGAGCACCTGTTAACGCACGACACTCGCGGTTTAACGGCGGTCGGCTGAGACCCGCACTCGAACCGAGGGCTTTGATTTGCTGCCGAGTCAACCTCTCCCAACCAGGGGTTGAACTCGCAACCATTTCAGTCGCGAGCCGCTCGCTCCGCCACTGAGCGGCCAGGCAAGCCGCCGGTAACCCCTCAATGCGCAATTCGGCAATGCCAGTGGGGACTGGTTCTCTTCCAATCTCAGAACCCCAGCGTCCCAAAATCAATTGCTTTTCGTAATTACTCACCCCTCCGTTTACGCTCACAATTTACATCAGGAGGCGCCTCTCCGCAACGTCGCAATTACCAAAAGGTCGCGGCCAATCGAGCACCCGCCACACCTTGGAGGGCCCGTGCGACCCCACGCGCCGCGTGCGATCACGACCGACCGACCGACCGACCGGGCGCGCGAACGTTCGAACGGGAATCCGGGGGAAGGTTTCCGCGTTCGTCGTTGACGCCTCCTCGAACCCACACGGCCGGACGCTCCGGTCGGTTCTTCCACGTCCGTTGAACTCGCTCCGCCGCGCGTGGCCAGCGGAAGGGGGCCTTCCCCGCGCCGCGCCGCACGGCGCCGCGACCCCTCGCGACGGCGTTCGTCCGAGCCGCTCTCGCTGCCGTACGTACCCCGGCGTGTCGAGGTTTTTTTTTGTTTAATCCACGGATGGATGGGATGGTGGTGGGAAGGGGTGCGGGGGGTGGCGGGCGAGCGCCGCTTCCTTCGAGGGCCGCGGTTTCTCACCGGGCCCGAGCTGGAAGCGAGCGCTGTTTTTGCCGCGGGAGTTTTTTGCGCATCAAAAAAAATCTGCTTCGGCAGACCGGAGCCTGAAACGGGGGCCTTCGTATTTAGACGGAGCTGGGGGGGGGAGGCGGGGTGGTGGGGTGTGGGCGAAGCTCTGGGAATATATTCCCGTGGCGAGGTGGGTGGGTGTTGGGAATGGTTGAGGGGTGGTGGTGGTGGTGGTGAAGGGTAGGGGCTAGTCCAGGGAAATATTCCATGGGAAGTGAAGTCTCGTTTACAACGAATTCATCATCGTCGTCGTGATCAGTCACGACCGATCCAGGCGCTCTGTGAAGGTTTCCCCAAACCCTATGCCCATCTCTCCCACAGTCCCCTGAAGCATCGCCTGACGAGGATTTCTATTCGTTACTTAGACACGTGTACTCGTTACTTAGACAAGTGTCATCGTTAGTTAGACACGTCATAGTTACTTAGACACGTCATCGTCACTAAGACACGTGTCATCGTTACTTAGACACGTCATCGTTACTTAGACACGTGTACTCGTTACTTAGACACGTCATCGTAACTTAGACACGTTTACTCGTTACTTCGACACGTGTACTCGTTACTTAGACACGTCATCGTTACTTAGACACGTGTACTCGTTACTTAGACACGTGCACTCGTTATCAAGTCAGTGCGATGCGGCTGTTTGCTTGCTCCGTGCGAATCGGTTGCCTCTTTAAAATAAAAAATAAAACGTGAAATCAGATTTTGCTTAACATCCTCCGCCTTTTGTTTTGACGATTGCAAGTTGCGTCGCGCGATTTCTTCGTCCCCCCCAGCCCTCCCCCCCCCCGTGTGACCCCCCACCCTCCCGTATGACCCCCCACCCCCGGTTGTCACTCAGTGACCCGGGTCAACCCCCCCCCCTTCACCCCACCACAAGAGAGACATTCGGGAGGGGTCTCAACGGGTTTCTCAACCGGTTAAATAAAGTCGATTGATCGATCAATAAATTAATGGTTCGCGCGGAAGGAGCAATGATTTAGGAGTCCGCGAAATCCACAGCGTTGCCCCGTGATGTTTTATATCGGCAGCGTGTGACCGACGGCCACCACCGCCACCACCGCCACCACCGCCACCACCGCCACCACCACCATCACCACCGCCACCACCGCCGCCACTACCACCACCGTCGCCACCACCAACGCCACCACCACCACCGCCACCACCACCACCACCGCCACCACCACCACCACCACCGCCACCACCACCACCACCGCCGCCACCACCACCACCGCCACCACCACCGCCACCACCGCCACCACCACCACCACCACCACCGCCACCACCACCACCACCGCCGCCACCACCACCACCGCCACCACCACCACCACCGCCACCACCGCCACCACCACCACCACCACCACCACCGCCACCACCACCACCACCGCCACCACCACCGCCACCACCGCCACCACCACCACCACCACCACCGCCACCACCACCACCACCGCCGCCACCACCACCACCGCCACCACCACCACCGCCACCACCGCCACCACCGCCACCACCACCACCACCACCGCCACCACCACCACCGCCGCCACCACCACCACCGCCACCACCACCACCACCGCCACCACCGCCACCACCACCACCATCGCCACCACCACCACCGCTAACGGCCTCTTCATGAGCGACCCGGGCCACGAGCTTGCCCAGCCACACGGCAGGGGCCGGCACAGACACGCAAGGGGCCCCCCACCCCCCATCTACGGCACCACCAGCACCCCCCCCAACTCCACCCCTGTCACGACAAGCAACACTCCTTTGCGTGCCCGGAGATTCGTGACGTCCCACAATTCACTCCGTCACCATTCACTCCGTCCCTCAATTCACTCCGCCCCTCAATTCACTCCGTCCAACAATTCACTCCGTCCCTCAATTCACTCCGTCCAACAATTCACTCCGTCCAACAATTCACTCCGTCCCTCAATTCACTCCGTCCCTCAATTCACTCCGTCCCACAATTCACTCCGTCTCATACCCTCACCACCACCACCCACACGATCACACCCTCATCAACGACCCGCGTCCTCACTTCCCTGACCCCACACGCTGCTCATCACTTCCCAGCACAGACTCGCTGCCCTCCCTCAGGTATTGTTATCTGCAGACCCCTCCGAACGCTTCCCACGATGCACGTTGTACCGATAATTGCCACGATGCGGTCAGATCAATCGTCAATTCTTTTTAGGATGCCGTTCGTCTGTCATCGCTTGCACGGTGAAAATTGAATCACCCGGCGAGTCGGCAACGATTTCATGAAAATCTCTCGTAAAAGCTGCGCCGGAACATTAACCCTTCGCTCTGCCGCTCGGCATTTAAAATATAGTTGTCCCTGTTAACATTAACCATTTACGCTGAGAACATTACCCCTCCACTCCGCTGTTCCATCAACACAACACAGACCCAGTCTCACACTGAGGACATTAACCCTCCACTCAGCTGTTCCATCAACACAACACAGATCCAGTCTCACTCTGAGAACATTAACCCTCCACTCAGCTGTTCCATCAACACAACACAGACCCAGTCTCACACTGAGAACATTAACCCTCCACTCTGCTGTTCCATCAACACAACACAGACCCATCTCACACTAAGGATATTAACCCTCCACTCCGCTGTTCCATCAACACGACACAGACTCAGTCTCACTCTGAGGACATTAACCCTTCACTCTGCTGAGAAACTCACCCCTCTCCCATTATTTCAACTGAAGGGCCAATTTAAGGTGGAAATTAACCGGCGCGTGCTCTGGATTGCACGTCCAGTTGCTGAACCCATTGACATTGTTAGATCGACAGAGGCTGTAGCGGTGGGGGTGGGGGGGATGATAAACTCACCCTTCACCCGTCACCGCCACCCTCACCCCACCTCCCCTCCACGTGTTTCAACTGCAGTGTCCACGTGAGATAAAAATGGACCGTCCAGACCTCTGGATTGCAAGTCCATTGTTGCTAACCATTGCACCGCTGGGGCAGCCATCCTCCGCATTGCTGTCACGTCGTCGCTGCGTGAACCTTTCCGGAATATTTCACCGTGATGCAATGTCTACGACGAGAGAGGAGAGGGAGACGAGACGCACAGAGCGGAGGTGTGGGTGGGCTGGGTTCAAGAAACGTGCCCCGCCTTGTTTCGACTGCGACACGTGGATCGCAAGTTCAGTGAGACAATGAAAAGTAATATTTTTTTAAAGAAAATTAAACACGCTTTTATGAAATGTACTAGTAATGGCAGAACTCCATGACTCCAGGAAGTGGCCCCGAAGCTTGCCATAACGTAAGGGACCGTGGCCAATTAGACCCAAGCCTAAACATAACATATACAAAATAATGTTTAAATATTTTATTTTTTATTTTTTATGATAGAATATAGTATTGTCATCAGTATGACACAAGTAAACCAAGTATGCAGTCGATACCACATTGGGAAGTGGGTTAAAATTGAGTTACAAGATTTGCAAATACAACGACAACAACAACAGACAGAGTGAGTTAAATGAAAGCGTGTAAAAAGACAAAGATTCCACCCCCCGTGTAGTCTTAACCGACTGTTGGGGCAAGTGCTGTTAGCGAGCACCTGTGAAGGCCGGAACGGCACACGACGGCGTGGGTCACCAGCACCACGCCCGTGCACCTTTGTCTCCCAAGGTGGCGATGTTTACACACCGCACTATCTACAGCTCTCATCTGAGGCTGAGTCGACCTCGGGGAGTAGCCCCAACAACCCGATCAAATATTCGTCACTGGCGTTGACCGTGAGCGGGAATCGAACTCGTGTCGCCGGGTTCGTAGCTGCAGCGCGCGAACCACTGCACTCCAGAACTCTGCTGCCGCAGTGAGATGAGGACGCATCCCGTGTCCCGATAAACATCTTAAACTTAATTCTAGATTTGAAGCTTTCGTGACTGCAATGATTCATATTCTTAGGTTTTTTTCGGTAAAGTCACGTAGGTAAAAAAATAAAATTAAAATTAATGAAAGTAAAATAAAAAATAAAATAAAAATCACGACGTTTCGGAGGCAACACAAGCCTCCGTCGTCAGGTGGAACCGTCACAGCACGATAGCTGTATCAAGTAAGAGAAATTCCAGGAAAACAGTCCTTGTAAATATACTGGTTGAGGGTGGGAGGAGCCAAGGTAGGCACCTGGATATTATTATTGTGAGGTTCGGTGCGGCTGAAGCACGCTGCTAGGAATGAGCCTTTGTTGTGTAGACTGGTTGAAAAGAGTTGTTAAGGTGAGGCTGATGTAAAGGTGCGTGTCAATGGGACTGAGCCTTTTGTTATGTAGAGGTGGTGAGGCTGAAACCGCTGCCAGGAATGAGTCTTTGTTGTGTAGACTGGTTGAACATCTGAAACATATCAGGAACTCGAGGCATAGTAGCCAAGATGACGTTAAAGCACACCGGTAATTTTACTCCAGCAGTGTGAAATGCAATTAAATTAATTTCATTTTATTCAAGTCGTTAATCGTTTAGCCGACTTCAGTATGTTCTTGCCGTGGTTGTCCCACCTGATGATGTTCGCTTGTGTTGCGATCGAAACGTCGTGATTTGTTTAATTCTATTTTATTTCCACCTACGTGACTTTACCGAAAGAACCAAAGAGTATGGATTCCTGCAGTCACTAAAACTTCAAATCGAGTTGCTCGATTAGTTATTGAGTTAAATAAAAAAAATTTCATTTCAATTGAGATTTAAATGAAAATGTACGACGACGCATTTGACCATTGTCAATCCCGTGGTGGATTAAAGCCTCCCCCATGCCCTGTTCGGCTGAGCGGTGCGGGTTTGGCGACGTGGGGAGGAGAGCTAGCCCAGGAAGCGGTGCGCATCTCATCCGCCCCCACCCAAGAGAATCAAGTGGACGTATCGAGCGTGTGACACTTGCGGAATCGTGAGCATAAGAAAGAAAGAAAAAACCGCAGCCGTTATAAAAAAAAAGAAACTCACATCATTAGCGCAATAATAAATAACCACGGACAGCCGACCTCCCAATACAAACATAACATTCAAGTCCATCAAGCGATGGCCAGGGGGTGGGTTGGGCGGTGTGTGGAGGATTCCGCTCCAGTGTTTCACTGCGGCGTTTGTTTAGAACAGGTAACGCATTGTCCTGCGGAGGGAGCTGGTAGGAACGTTGGGTTGCTCGGTCCAATGGCCAGGGCCAACGGCGGCGTGGTGTATTCCGCAAATATTCCCGACTGTGAGGGCGGGCACAAGCCGGCGTGAGTAGGTTAAACGTTGAGTTTTATAAGGGCACCACGGGGTGACCAGCCCCTCCCCACCCAGCCCCACCCCTCCCACCTCCCACCCAGCCCCTCCCCACCCTCTCCACCCTCCCCACCCAGCCCCTCCCCATCCTCCCCACCCAGCCCCACCCTCCCCACCCAGCCCCTCCCCACCCTCTCCTCCCCACACAGCCCCTTCCTGCACGACGGACGGACACAATAATCCCCTGTGGGCTGGTGTAACCAGGAGGTTCCTACCAGTAAAAGCTGTAACCATGCAAGGACACGCTCACGTCACTGCCGGCAGAAGGTTCGTGTGTCCACTCCCACCCACCAAATACAAAGACCACCCCACCCCCCGTATAGCCTCAACAGACTGTTGGGGCAAGTGCTGTTAGCGAGCACCTATTTAGGCTGGCACGGCACACGAGTAGGTGGGTGGCCAGCACCACACCCGGCCTCTTTTGTCTCCCTTAGTGGCTACGTTTATACACCGAATTAGCTACTCGTTTGAGGCTGAGTCGACGTAGGGGAGGCCCAGGACCCGTTCTGACAATCGTCACCGGTGTCGATTTGTCTGAACTCTGCGCCCCCCCTACCCCCTCTCAACACAAAGCGGGAACTCTAGTCTGGGAAAAAATCTCTATCGAGCCCCTCCAGAGGGCATTTGGCCTCCTCTTCCACGCCGACCAGACGGCTTCTTCGTTCGAGCGTTTGTAGTACCAGCAAGGAGGATGTGACCAGCTACATGATGTAATGGCGGTTAAACAAATGCTTGCTGCTCCACGGCGTGGTGCGAGAGAGAGTCGTGATTTGAAACCGTGGCGTTGGGCGTTTCTGAAATGTTTCCACACGTCAACTTTTTGTTGTTTTGCAACAGCAGAGAGGACTAAACATCAAAGTTTTGCTACCGCACTGCACACAACATGCATCGGGACTGTTGATTTGTAATAACAGTAATCATATTTGTCCTCTCAGTATTTTCCCTTCCCATGCCGCCCCGGTCTTCACTCACTCTCTCCCTCTCCTCCACTCATTCTTGTCCCGAACCATCAACTCCTCGTCCACTCCACAGTCCGTCACATCCTCGTGCCCCACTCTCCATCACCTTTCTCTCTCTCTCAGCCCGCCTCTCGGTATCCGCCCCTGATGCTTCACTGCTCACCGCATTTCTTCTTCTGATGTGGATTTCCTTTTTTCTCACGGCGTATATCGCCCTAGCCACCTCTCAGCGTATCTGAGATGGGCACTGCTAACCCCTTAACCCTAACTCAAAACCCTAACCCTAACCGACATGCACTCCTAGCCACATGAGTGGACTTCCTTTGAGTGTATCTGAGATGGGAACCGCTAACTCCCAAGTCTAACCCCTAACCCTAACTGCCGTGTCCCCGTAGCCACCTCAGTTGACTTCCTCTCAGCGTGTTTGAGATGGGAACCGACCCCAACCCTTAACCCCCAACCCTAAGCCCTAACCCTAACTCCTAACCCTAACATGTCCCTATAGCCACCTGAGATGACTTCCTCTCAGCGTGCTTGAGATGGGAACCGACCCCAACCCTTAACCCCCAATCATAAGCCCTAACCCTAACTCCTAACCCTAACATGTCCCTATAGCCACCTGAGATGACTTCCTTTCAGCGTGCGCAAGATGGGCACAGCTAACCCCAAACCCTGAACTCTAACCCTAACTCGTAACCCTAACCGACGTGTCCCACTGCCCACCAGAGTGGACTTCCTCTCATCTTGTCCGAGATGGACACCACTCTTACCTTCTTCCTTGACTCTGTGTTTAGTAATAACGAGAAATAACGACGGTGTCAATTATATGGCGGTCAGGAGGGCCTCAGGGCTTTTGTTTTCAGGAGGGCTCTGCAATCTTGATTTGAAGCTTTCGTGACTGCAGGAATCCATACTCTTTGCCTCTTTCGGTGAAGTCACGTGGGTAGAAAAAATAATGGATCACGACGTTTCGATCGCAACGCAAGCAATCGTCATCAGAAGCTTGTGTTGTGATCGAAACGTCGTAATCTATTATTATTTTCTACCTACGTGACTTTTCCGAAAAAAAACAGATAGGGCTCTGCACTTAAATGTTTGACCGACACACTTAACGGGTGGTTTCCGCTTGATGTGGGGAGGAAACGGGAGTTCCCGAATCAAGCCACACAAGCTCCACACAGATGGATTCAATAGTTTTCACTCAATCTCGTGTGTGGACCAAATCTATCTGTGGACCACATCCATTGCCGTTCTTCCGGGCACCGGACAGTCCTCGTCTGTGCAAGTGGCCCTGGGCCCAGTGCAGATTTTTCAGCACTCGTCTGGTGCCGCCACTAATAATGCCATTCCACGTTCCTATGGCAGGTGCCGTTGAATGCACGGGACCATTATTCGAGACTCTTTGCAAAGTAGTGATTATTTCATTGCTCATGATAATTGATTATGATGATGATGATGTCATCATAACAGGTGTGAGACGTCTCAATCACTCAAATGAGCCAATGCAACTAATTGTAAATTGCATAATAACCGACAACAAAGATCGGTGAAAATGTGTTTTTTTTTGGTAAAATCTTACAACAACAAAAATAAGTGTGTAATTACGTTGCACAAACAATACTCGGGGACGCGATGAACAAATGCAATGTTTTTAATTACATTGGAGAGAGAAAAAGAAATTAATAAGGAAAAAAATAAACGCGATATCGTGGTGGACTAATTTAATTTCGACGTCTGCTCCAGACAGACTCGGGACCCGGAACAATCTCACGGATTGCACTGAGAGCAACGGCGAACGGAATTAATTCTCGGCCGAGATAAAACCGCGTGCTTCCCCATCGTTAGTCCATTAATTCGTGGAATTAATAAAGTATGGATCCGAACGGTTTTTGTATCTCTCCTCTCCGTTCGTATTGCGCGCGCGAATATTCACCAAGCCCGTAGACGCCACCCACAACAACGTTGTGCAGGGAAGGTAGAGGTTCAGCCCTGCAATCTCCTGGCTCACGGCACTGCTGACGGATGGGCGGGCCTCCTCTCCGCTCGCGAAGATGCTCTAAAGAGCTCAGTGGGGCTTACATTGAATTTTTTTATAAGTATAACCCGTAAAAACAAAGTTTTTCACTATAAATCCTTTATATGCGTGGCGGCTAGAGTCCTCTCGTCCTCTGGCTTGAGATGGCTGCGACCTATGGGTCAGATTATTGCATTGCACCATTAAGCAATTGGTAATTACATATAATATTTTTTCCTAAAAGTGTAAAATTTTGGAAAGAAAATTGCACGAACATTAATTGTCACGCACAACGAGTCTGTGTGGAAAATGTCAGCTCGATTGGATCACGGGAAGTGGGTTAAAAAACGACCGAAAGATTTGCACGGTCCTAAGCAAGCAAGCGAACTTAATATAAAGGATTTAAAAAGAGCCTCTCTTAGATGGGTGTTTGGCCTACTCTTCCACTCTGCCCCCCAGATGCCTTGGAAGAGGTGGGAGGTGCAACTCTTTACCCCACAGCGGGGCGGACAGAGGCGATGAACGAGGAACGTTGCTTCCGATATGGGGCCGTCCATAAATGACGTCACGCGATTTTGGACGGTTTTTGACCCCCCCCCCTCAAATATGACGTCACAAAGCTCTGCCCCCCCCCAAAAAAATGCTTCAAATCGCTTTAAACTATTGTCGCTGCACTCTGATGTTGTAGGAGAAAACATTTATTAAAACGTCTATTTAATTAAGCAAAACGTGTTGTCTATATTTATTAAAAGTTGCGCATTTTGATGTGACGTCACATTTCTCAAATCCTCCCCCCTCCTCGTCACACATCGTCACAAATGTCTGACCCCCCCCCCCCCAGGTGCGTGACGTCATTTATGGACGGCCCCTATTAGGAAGCCACTCGAGCAATGCGCTTTAAAATGTAGGTTGAAAACTCATTTATTTAGAAGTGGTTTTTGTGTGTTTAGTTTGTTACCTGCCTCCCCGAGCATCTCCGATTGGCACGGGTTGGCTACGTACGGTGCGAAAGAAATCCAACATACGGTGACCTCCACACCTCGTCACCACGAGACGTCGAGTGGAACAAAAATAAACCCCCAACACCACCCACCACACACCACCCACCCACCACCAACACCAACACCACCCACCACCACCCACCCACCCACCACCACCACCCAACATCACCACCACCCACCACCATCACCAACACCACCCACCACCACCCACCCACCACCACCACCCAACATCACCACCACCCACCATCATCACCAACACCACCCACCACCACCCACCCACCACCACCACCCAACATCACCACCACCCACCACCATCACCAACACCACCCAACACCACCACCACCACTACCCACCACCACCAACACACACCACCACCCACCACCACACACCACCATCACCACCACCACCCACGACCCACCATCACCACCCATCACCACCAACACCACCCACCACCACCCACCACCACCCACCACCACCCACCACCACCCACCACCCACCGCATCCATTGTACGGCTGAGGCAGCGCTCCCTAAACAGCTGTTATACGTGGACAACATTTAGAAGGAAATCTGCTGAGAACGGGTCGGGGAAGAGAGTGGCGATGTTCCAGTGACAGGGGGACGAGAGGATTCATAGAGATGGGCAAGAGTGCAAGGAAAAGGGAAATGCTACGATTAGTACAATGAACGAGGGCCATTTCCCGAAACGTCGCCGGTTTTTATTTATTTCCATCCAGGGGCCGCACGCGCTGTGTCAATGACGAATGTTGGTGTTACGTCCTGCTGCTGCTGTTGTTGTTGTTGCTGTTGTTGTTGGTATGGATGCCATAGCTCAGAGAACAAACATCGCGAATGGCATCGCCACGGTTTTAAAAAAACCACCGCGAATAATCTCCGCTGACATCGCCCCCCCCCCTCCTCCGCCCCCCGCTACGAACAGCACCTTGCACCCCCCCCCCCCCCATTTAGAGTTGCTAATTAACTCCGACTAATTAAAGCGACTGCGAGACAGCAGCTTTGGCCTGCACGGGGTGATGCCGTGTCCCGTGCAAAGGGGTGCGGGGTGGGGTTTGTGGGGGGGGGCGGGGAATGGGGGGGTGGGGGTGGGGGCAGGGGTGTGGGGGGGGCGGGGGATGGGGAGGTGGGGGCGGGGGGTGAGGAATGTGGTCTAGAGGCGGAGTCACTTTTAAGTAACGAGAAATCCACGTTTTCATATACTATGGTTCATTCGGTAAAGTGTCACGTAGATAGAAAAATAATAACAATAAAATAAAAGAAAATAAAGTGAATTAAAAAGATATTAAAACATATCACGACGTTTCGATCGCGACACAAGCAATCGCCATCAGGAGATGATGTTCAGGAGATGATGATCAGGAGATGATGATCAGGAGATGATGATGATGATCAGGAGATGATGCTCAGGAGATGATGCTGATCAGGAGATGATGCTCAGGAGATGATGCTGATCAGGAGATGATGCTCAGGATATGATGATGATCAGGAGATGATGATCAGGAGATGATGATCAGGAGATGATGACGTTTGCTTGCGTTGCGATCGAAACGTCGTGATATTTTTGTATGATTATTTTATATTCACTTTATTTTCATTTTTTATTATTTTATTGTTATAATTTTTCCATCTACGTGACTTTACCGACAGAACCACAGAATATCAATTCCTGCAGTCACGAAAGTTTTAAGTCAAAATAAATCCACGTTGTTTATTATTGTACGACGTGGATAAATCCACATTGCATTGTATTCTATGTGAATCCACATTGCATTGTATGACAAACCCACATTGTATTATGTTGCTTTCAAGGCAGCATTGCATTGTGAAATATATAAATCCATAAGCATAGTGTTGACTCAGAGACCCACACAGAGACCATGACTAACAGCCTCCCTTTCTCAAAATAAATCTGCCCACTGTTTTTTATTTTGTCCAGCGTCTTGAGATGCAGTCGCATTTTCACGCTAACATACACCCAACTTGCATTGGTATAGCACAGTGCGCTAACCACTGCGCCACCGCTCTCTATCCAACACCATTTAGTATCCACCCTGGGTTTTTTTTTTATATCCAGGTTCCCTGGGGAGCTGCGGTGGCGAGATGTTAACTACCTCGCCTGGTATACAGGAGGTTCGTGGGTTCGACACCGACCCTGATGCCTGCATATTCGGAGTTTGCATGTTCTCCCCGTGGTCGCGTGGATTTTTCACCTCCACGTTTCGAAAATGTGCGCTTCGCGCATTTGCCTGCTGCTATAAATGTCAAAGCCAGTTCGTTGAGCTGTCATTTGTGGCAAGGTCACTTCTCAAAAAGAGCTTAATACATGGCCCAGTGGGCCTGACCTGGTAAAATAAAAAAAGGTTCTAGTCTAACCCTCATCGATGAGTGGTGGCAAGGCGAAGCGGTCGGGCACGTGCCAGTTCCTGCCCTGTGGGCAACCCTGGTCAATACTGCGAGCGTATTACCCATAATTAAAAGCGAGCCATCGCGTGCAGAGCGTCATGGTTCAAAATGTTCCACACTTTAATTGAAAATGAAATGTGCAAATTACCTCATTGGCCAAAGGCACGCAGTAACATTGCCCTGCTCGCGTGAACACTCCTTGTCGACTACAACCGCAGCGCCTTGGTGAGGGCTTTGCGCTCTGAGAATGGCACGCAGATACAAAATGTACTCGCGATTTAATTTGATAGCAACGGAATCGGCCAAACATCCCCGACGTCATAGCCGGACGCTCGTAAAACTACCAGAGAAACGACCCGTTCCAAATCGTTCATTGCGTGCGGATCTCTCTCCCTACGCCGCTGGTGGTGGTGGTGCTGTAGCAACGATAAACGGCCGCGTCGGGTGGAGGAGGCCGTACAACACACATGTTTACTTGCGCGGCGACCCGACCTCAAAATGAAAATCACGACAAACAGCGTTGGTGGCGTGCGAAAGTCACCCTCGTGAAAACGAGCCATGCGACTCGACTAACACGATAAAAGAGCATCGTTATCATTGTTGTTTGTTAATAAAATCGTCGTCACATTGCCATGCCCGGCACTGCTTTTCCAGAGTCTCTCTGAGCATTGGGAAAGGTCAAACGCGCGACGACCTACAACTTGATCCACACACTCATCGCGCGTGCGCGTGCAATTGCGTGCGCCGTGAATGCCAATTCTAGCATGCCCCTGAAGGATTCCATCCCAGGTTACGAGTTCTGACTTTCGACGCCGTCTGCACTCGTTTGGAGATCATCTTCTTGGTTCTTTCGGTAAAGTCACGTAGAAGGGAAGTAATAAAATAATAAAAATAAAACATAATAAAATGAAATAATTCTCACGACGTTATTATGTTTTATTTTTATTATTTTATTACTTCCCTTCTACGTGACTTTACCGAAAGAACCAAGCAGATGAATCCCTGCAGTCACGAAAGCTTTAAATCGAAATTTAACCGTTTGGAGATCATTTTTACTGTACGCTTGTTTTGCCGAGGAAACTCTCGCCGAGTCTCAAGACTCTTTTTTTTATTTTCAGGAGGATCCTGCCCCAAGGTTTTTGCTTGTTTGTTTGTTGCAGTAGGGTGGCGAGTTTTTCTGCAGCCGTTGCTGCTGTGTGTGATCCCAATCGAGCAGCGGTAAGTGGAGCGGTCAGCGCGTTGAGCCGACAACCCGGCGCGCCTCCCGAGTTCGATTCCCGCTCACGGCCAACACCAGTGGCGATTATACGAACCGGTCCTGGGCCTGCCCTAGGTCGACTCAGTCTCAAATGAGTACCTAGTGCGTTGTATAAACATCGCCACTGGGGGAAGACAAAGGCGGTCGGGCGTGGTGCTGCCTTCATGGGTGCCGGCTAACGATACTTGTCCTAACAGACTGCTCAAGCTATACGGCCGATCTGTGCCTTTTGATCCCAATTGAATAATTGTGAACTGCAATTCTCAACGTTAGGATATATTGGCCCGATACCAGTAAGACCGCATTTTTTTTTTTGCTATTGGAGGAAATCGGAGAACCCGGAGGAAACCCGTGTCAAAGAGGAGGAGAAGAGACATACAACCCCCCACACAGAGACGCACCCGAGTCGGGAATTGAACCCAGGATCCTTAATGCTGCCAGGCACGAGAGTGAACAACTTCGCTACCCTGCTGCCCATATATATGTGTGTGTATACATATTATATATATATACAGTATTTATGTAATACATTCCTGCGGAGGGAGCTGGTAGGAACGTTGGGTTGCTCGGTCAATGGCCAGGGTCAACGGCGGCGTGGTGTATTCCGCAAATATGCCCGACTGTGAGGGCGGGCACAAGCCGGCGTGAGTAGGTTAAACGTTGAGTTTTATAAGAATCACCACGGGGTGACCAGCCCCTCCCCACCTAGCCCACCCTCCCACCCCCCACCCAGCCCCTCCCCACCCAGCCCCTCCCCACCCTGCCCCTCCCCACCCTCCCCACCCAGCCCCTCCCCACCCTCCCCTCCCCACCCAGCGCCACCATTCCCACCCAGCCCCTCCCCACCCTCCCCTCCCCACCCAGCCACTCCCTCCCCACCCAGCCCCTCCCTGCACGACGGACGGACACAATAATCCCCTGTGGGCTGGTGTAATCTGGCGGTTCCTACCAGTAAAACCCCCGTGGTGCGGCAAAGGTTAACGCACCGGACTTGCAATCAAGAGGTGGACGGTTTGACCTCCAAACACGGCCGTTAAGATCTTGGTGCAAGTTTCTCAGGTCGCCTATGTCCACCCAGTGCTATAAATGGCTCGGGTGGTGGAGGGTTTACGACACATGCACACTTACGCGATATCACCAGGTGAGGACCGCGTGTGGTTTGGGGTAATGCGTGGGCATCCCAACTCTTCCGACACGCCTGGTCACACGCCGCGGACCCTTCCGCCAGCAATTGCAGGGTTGCGCCTTTATTTATTTTTTAATTTTTTTTTACCTTTTACATTACGCGAATGACGATTAAATCAGCTTGTGTTAACAAACTAGTTTTTTTTTTATTTATCACGCTTTTTACTCTGCGCAAGATGATCGTCTACTCCCTCGATGACCGCGTATTTAATGAACACTTTATATCGTTGGCATTTTCTTAAAAAAAAAACATTTTGAAAAAGCAAAACTAGCTGAATAATTTAGGCCTCATTCGGTATTCATCTATTCAATTATTTAGTCACGGATGGCGTTTTTTTCTTCTTCTATTCTCTCGTTCTCTTATTTTTATTATACGTTTGCACGTTCCTGGGTGTGCACGCAAGTCATTATCGAGGTCTTCCAAATCGACTCTCACGTGCAAATGTCACTTCCACTTCGGTCCGTGGCGACCGCACGGCACCGTACAAAGTGCACCTAGCCTGGCACAAGCGCCGCACTGACGTCACCGCCACTTGATTGGCGAACGGCGGCCGTTGTTGGTGTGCGTTCTACATCATGGCACGCCGCTGCATACGCAGAACTCGGGGAGATAATCAGCGGTACGATAGCACACAGAGAGCGGCGGTGCTGCGGTTAGCGCCCTGCGCTACTATGGACCCGGCCACCCGAGTTCGATTCCCGCTCACGGCCTAAGACCAGTGAGGGTGATCTGGACGGGCCCCCCCCCCCCTAGCTCGACTCAGCCTCAAAATGAGTACCTAGCGTGGCAACGCATCGCCGCCTCGGTGGTACTGACCACCCACCACCCGCCACGTGCCGTTCCCGGCCTCCATAGCTGCTGCTCGCGATCAGCACTTGCCCCACCAACCACCCCCCCACCACCACTCCCCCAAACGGTCCAAAGGCTGAAGCGTGCGGACCTTTGCCTCGCGTGCTGTTCCATTGAACCGTTTCACATCCTGCGCACGCTGTAGCAGCACTTCTCAGAGCTGGGAGACGGACAGCAGGCTGATTACGCTCGAGCCATGTGGGAAGGCCGGACCAATCCCCCTCCCCACCCCCACCCCATCCACCCCCCCCCCCTGGGCTGCTAAACACCGAGGGTACGTAGGAATCGCCACCGCCGCCACCACCGTCGTGGCGTTCCACGTGGAGTCGCGCCCGGAAATTGTCGACCCTCGGTGCTCGTGGACGGAGTGTCGTTGTCCAGCCATCGCCCCGGCTTCGACGCGCCGCAAACTTTTCCCACGGCCCTTTGCCCCCCCCCAACTGTCGGGGTGGGGGGGGGTCCCTGTGTGGGTGCTCGTTGGGCTTGTTGCGTCGCCAGGAGAGTGGGAAGATGCAGTGGGGGAGAGGGGGAGGGCTTCATCCAGCGGTGGATCGATCGTGGCAGGCGAATGATGATGATGATGACGACGTGAATTATTTACCAAGAAAAGCTAAAGACTTCAATTATTGAATCAATAATTCGTTTTCATGGATATTCACGGATTTTGGGATCCGCCGATAGTGATTCACCAAAACACTGCTGAGCAGAGGATTTATTCGGCATTGGAGATTTTCATTCGCGCTCAATGAATGTGGCTGTTTGTGGAAGTGTAATCATCCCATGTTTTCACTGAGATGTTCATTGTTCGTGAGCGCTAACGACTTATTATTCCCAAGCTCATGGATGTTTATTTACGTATTTATGTATCTATCTCTTCATTTGTTATCCTTTGTTGTTCAACAATTCACCTCTAAAATAACATCAATGAATTATTTATCAGCAAAGCCTCAGCCGGTTATAGTTTTTTTTTTACCCTTCTATCTGGCAACAAAACTGACACCTTTTTACAAGGAGTCATGTTTGCATAAACCACAATACCTGCAGTCATAATGCAAACAAAAAACATAACTCTGATAATTTTTCGATTTAAAGCTTTCGTGACTGCAGGGATTCATCTTCTTGGTTCTTTCGGTAAAGTCACGTAGAAGGGAAGTAATAAAATAATAAAAATAATAAAAATAAAACATAATAAAATAATTCTCACGACGTTTCGGCTACAACGCAAGCAGCCGTCTTCAGGTGAAGAATGAGACACTGCCAAGCTTGGAGCTTATATATAAGCTGGGTTGGAGGTGGAAGAAGAGCGCCTTAACAAAAGAATGTGCATATCAAGAGGAATTTAGCATATTCATGGCAAATGCGTAGGAGGTGGGCGGGGGGGGGATAATGTGCACTGTCCTTGAAGTTGATTGGTCCACACCCGAGACAGCTTTCCTTAGAGCCTAGTCTCACATGGGTTGGACCAGATGACGCAAAAAAGCTATTATCATATTTTTACTGGCAAATGAGGTTCCAATGGTGTAAATCCTCAGCCGGTTGACAACGGTGGCGATGCACGTGGCTGCCTGGAGTGATCCAGCACTGTGGAGGCAGCAGCGAGGGTGGGTGGATCACCGCACACAACAACAACAACTGCCAATCGCCACTTAGTGGCGGTGACGTCACCACGACGCTTGTGCCAGGATATGTGCACCTTGAGACCACGTGTAGTGTCGAACGCCCGCTGGCAGGAGGTCACGGCGCAGACCCAGATGCCACGGGTCGACTGACTGAGATGACTGGCTGATGCACCACCTGTGCTCCCTACTGTGCCAACTCGCTGTGCTTTAGCCACACGGCGCTCCGCTCGTTGTTGTGAGCGTCGCTCCTCCGCCCTCTGTTGTTGTTGGAGGGCGACTGCCTCCAACTGCCCAGTAGCGTCCTTTACGAGCCTCCTCCACAGAGGTTGATCTTAACTCCGCTGGTACCAGTCATTGGCAAGTCCACTCAGCTCCACATCCTCCTGTACCACATCACTCCATCTCTTCTCTAGCCGGTGCCGTGCCCATTTAGCCCCCTCGATCCGGCCGAAAAAAAGCTGTTTAGGCATGCGGTGGCTGGGCATGCGGGCTACATGACCCAGTCAACGCAGCCTTGCCTGCCGGAGGAGCTCACCGATGGGACTTTGTCCAGATCTTTCAAGGATTTGTGAGCTCCTCATACAATCCAGCCTGGTTAAACACAGGATGGATCGTATGCAGGCCAGCCTAAATGTTTCTAACCGGCGAAGATGTTCCATTAGGGAGTCCATGTTTCGCAAGTGTAGAGAAGGGAGGGAATGACTGTGGCCGAGAAGATCTGAAGCTTCGTGCAAAGCAACAGACCAAGTAGCTTCCACACAACGTTACGCAACCGATGAAAAGATAATTCCGCTCGACTGATTCGGAGTGAGACCTCTGCTGTTAAACCGGAGCCAGTCATGAGCACACTGCCCAGGTATGGGAAACTCTCCACTCTCTCTACAACTGCCCTATTGGGAGTTGTGGGGGCGGAGTGTCCGATGGTACAAAATACCCAGGCAGGTGCGTCGTTTTGGTGGGGCTGATGGTGAGGCCCCACCTCTTGGTGGCAAGCTCCAGGTTCAGCAGCAGCGCCTCCAACTTCTCTGTCCGAAAGACCTGTTCTTCACCTGAGGACGGCTGCTTGCGTTGTGGCCGAAACGTCGTGAGAATTGTATTTTATTATGTTTTATTTTTATTATATTATTATTTCCCTTCTACGTGACTTTACCGAAAGAACCAAGAAGATGAATCCCTGCAGTCACGAAAGCTTTAAATCGAAAAAAAAACAACGACGGGGTTAAGGAGACGACACATTGTAGGATAATTATATCAATTATTGTGCAACTCGCGGCGACTCACGCAGGACCCGTCCGACTGTACGCGCGCCGCTGTGCATTTTAAACGCCCCGCGTGACCGGTAACATTTCGTCGCCTCGCCTAAGAGGGAGAGGAAAACGTGGTAGACTCAAGGATATTTAACACGCCTCGCGGTGGCTAGGAGATGTTATCTCTCTCGCCTGGTATGCAGGAGGTCGTGGGTTCGATCCCGACACTGACGCCTGCTGTATATTTGGAGTTTGTCTCTCTCTCATCATCACAACGGTGGCTAGGAGATGTTAACCACCTCGCCTGGTATGCAGGAGGTCGTGGGTTCCATCCCGACCCTGACGCCTGCTGTATATTTTGAGTTTGCGTGTCTCGCTCTCTCTCATCATCACCACGGTGGCTAGGAGATGTTAACCACCTCGCCTGGTATGCAGGAGGTCGTGGGTTCCATCCCGACCTTGACGCCTGCTGCTGTATATTTGGAGTTTGCGTGTCTCTCTCTCATCATCACGGTGGCTAGGAGATGTTAACCACCTCGCCTGGTATGGAGGAGGTCGTGGGTTCGATCCCGACCCTGACGCCTGCTGTATATTTGGAGTTTGCGTGTCTCTCTCTCTCTCCCCGTGGTCGCGTGGATTTTTCTCCGGATCCTCCGATGTTTTTTTCCCTCCACATTTATAAACGTGCCTTTAGAGTATTTCGCCGCTATAAATGTCCACGTGGCGAGCCACTTCGTTGAGTTATCATCCGTGAAAGCCAGGTCGCTTCTGAATAAGAGCTGTACTCTATAGCTCAGTGTGCCTTTCCTTCTTAAAATAAACAAACATTTGTTTAGTTTCTAGCCGCATCTACGACCCCTCCAGAGTGGCCATGCCACCCTCCCTGCCACGGAGGGCACAATTTTGAAAGCCGCCTCCAAACAAAACAACGGCAGGGCCAGAACCGGTAAAGACAAAGATCTCCCCATCCACCCGTAGTCTTCACGGGCTGTTGGGGCAAGTGGCGTTAGCGAGCATCACCTACGAAGGCCTGGCACTGTGGCACACGAGGTTGTGTGGGTGGCCAGCACCATCCGCCGGTCGCCTTTGTCTCCCCAGTGCTGATGTTTCCACAACTTGGCACTAGGTTCTCATTTGAGGCTGAGTCGACCTAGGCGGAGACCCAGGACCGCTTCAGATATTCCTCACCGATGGTGGCAGTGAGCGGTGGCACGGGGTTCGTAAGCGTCGTGCGCTAACTACTTCACTACCAAACTATTTAGCTATTTTTATTAAAATTTCGATTTAAAGCTTTCGTGACTGCAGGGATTCATCTTCTTGGTTCTTTCGGTAAAGTCACGTAGAAGGAAAATAATAATATAATAAAAATAAAACATAAAATCATTCTTACGACGTTTCGGCCACAACGCAAGCAGCCGTCTTCAGGTGAAGACGGCTGCTTGCGTTGTGGCCGAAACGTCGTGAGAATTAATTTATTATGTTTCATTTGTATTATTTTATTATTTTTATTTAACCAAATAAGGCCCACTAAGCTCTATAGCTCTTTTTTTATAAGCCTGGTCAAAAAATGATCGCTCAACGGAATGACGAATCATCATGTGCAAATTTCGTAGCAGCACAATACTCTGAACGCATACAATTTATTCTAAATGTGGGTGGGGGGGGGACGACACGGAGAAAAATCCACATGACCACGGGGAGAGAGAAACACGCAAACTCAAAATATACAGCAGCAGCAGGCGTCAGGGTCGGGATCGAACCCACGAACCTCCTGCACACCAGGCGAGGTAGTTAACATCTCCTAGCCACCGTGATGATGATGAGATAGAGAGACACGCAAACTCCAAATATACAGCAGCAGGCGTCAGGGTCGGGATCGAACCCACGACCTCCTGCGTACCAGGCGAGGTAGTTAACATCTCCTAGCCACCGTGATGATGATGAGAGAGAGAGACACGCAAACTCCAAATATACAGCAGCAGGCGTCAGGGTCGGGATCGAACCCACGACCTCCTGCGTACCAGGGGAGGTAGTTAACATCTCCTAGCCACCGTGATGATGATGAGAGAGAGAGACACGCAAACTACAAATACACAGCAGCAGGCGTCAGGGTCGGGATCGAACCCACGAACCTCCTGCGTACCAGGGGAGGTAGTTAACATATCATAGCCACCGTGATGATGATGAGAGAGAGAGACACGCAAACTCCAAATATACAGCAGCAGGCGTCAGGGTCGGGATCGAACCCACGACCTCCTGCGTACCAGGGGAGGTAGTTAACATATCCTAGCCACCGTGATGATGATGAGAGAGAGAGACACGCAAACTACAAATACACAGCAGCAGGCGTCAGGGTCGGGATCGAACCCACGAACCTCCTGCGTACCAGGGGAGGTAGTTAACATATCATAGCCACCGTGATGATGATGAGATAGAGAGACACGCAAACTCCAAATATACAGCAGCAGGCGTCAGGGTCGGGATCGAACCCACGACCTCCTGCGTACCAGGGGAGGTAGTTAACATCTCCTAGCCACCGTGATGATGATGAGAGAGAGAGACACGCAAACTACAAATACACAGCAGCAGGCGTCAGGGTCGGGATCGAACCCACGAACCTCCTGCGTACCAGGGGAGGTAGTTAACATATCATAGCCACCGTGATGATGATGAGAGAGAGAGACACGCAAACTCCAAATATACAGCAGCAGGCGTCAGGGTCGGGATCGAACCCACGACCTCCTCCGTACCAGGTGAGGTAGTTAACATCTCCTAGCCACCGTGATGATGATGAGAGAGAGAGACACGCAAACTACAAATACACAGCAGCAGGCGTCAGGGTCGGGATCGAACCCACGAACCTCCTGCGTACCAGGGGAGGTAGTTAACATATCATAGCCACCGTGATGATGATGAGATAGAGAGACACGCAAACTCCAAATATACAGCAGCAGGCGTCAGGGCCGGGATCGAACCCACGACCTCCTCCGTACCAGGGGAGGTAGTTAACATCTCCTAGCCACCGTGATGATGATGAGAGAGAGAGACACGCAAACTACAAATACACAGCAGCAGGCGTCAGGGTCGGGATCGAACCCACGAACCTCCTGTGTACCAGGGGAGGTAGTTAACATATCATAGCCACCGTGATGATGATGAGATAGAGAGACACGCAAACTCCAAATATACAGCAGCAGGCGTCAGGGTCGGGATCGAACCCACGACCTCATGCGTACCAGGCGAGGTAGTTAACATCTCCTAGCCACCGTGATGATGATGAGAGAGAGAGACACGCAAACTCCAAATATACAGCAGCAGGCGTCAGGGTCGGGATCGAACCCACGACCTCATGCATACCAGGCGAGGTAGTTAACATCTCCTAGCCACCGTGATGATAATGAGAGAGAGAGACACGCAAACTACAAATACACAGCAGCAGGCGTCAGGGTCGGGATCGAACCCACGAACCTCCTGCGTACCAGGGGAGGTAGTTAACATCTCCTAGCCACCGTGATGATGATGAGAGAGAGAGACACGCAAACTCCAAATATACAGCAGCAGGCGTCAGGGTCGGGATCGAACTCACGACCTCCTGCGTACCAGGGGAGGTAGTTAACATCTCCCAGCCACCGTGATGATAATGAGAGAGAGAGAGACACGCAAACTCCAAATATACAGCAGCAGGCGTCAGGGTCGGGATCGAACTCACGACCTCCTGCGTACCAGGCGAGGTAGTTAGCGCCTCATAGCCACCGTCGCACCGCAAGCGCAAACTGGCGAAACGACTGTGGGAAGGCATCAGCTGTGGCGCCGCGATTCCAACACTCCACTCATTAGGCAGAATGCGTCGTGGCCTTTGACTAAGTAAGCAGCCAGGTGTGGCGGGAATTAGCTAATATATTTATTTAGATATTAAAAGACCTTTACGTAAGGTAGCTTCGTCCAATTAAGCCAGACTTGGGCGCTTGCCAGTGCCATATATTAACGTCAAAATTAAGAGGGGATGTGGGGGTGGGGGCGGCGGGGATATATACAACGCTAAAATTAACCTCTGCCATCAATATGAATAAATATTATTTTTTCGGAGGGGATGCACCACAGCCGATGGATGGAGTCCACCGAGAGGGACGACCGCGGCGGAGATGGAGCGATGAGATCGGTATCCCGTGAAGGGAGCGAGATGGGATCGTGGAATGCAAAGGTCTTCATCCAGCAGTGGGTAGACACTGGCGATGGCACCGCGTCGCGCGCTTTCAGATGCGCTCCAGCGGCCGTCTGGAACGCTCTTTCTTTCCTCCCCATGTTGGGATGCCACTGGGGGGCTGTGCACATTTAAATCTGGATTTGAAAAACTAAATTTCTTTACAACCGCTTGTTGTGTTTCGCTTGTTGTCCTTCCCCCACCGCACCTCCGATGAACTCGGTTGGCTACGTACGGTGCGAAAGAAGTTCAACATACATCGACATGTACAAATACATTTTTATTCAGCGATGCTGCTGCTGCTGCTCCTGTTGCCGCTGACTGGTCGGCAGGGGTGAACAAGCACAATCAACAAAAAGGATTTCAACACGGCCTTACAATTAAAATTAATAACGCACGACATGCCTTGCAATTGTGCCTTGTTTATGGGCAATGACGAAGGGCGAAATCCCGAAACGTCGCCTTATTCCACGTGTGGGAGGTGTTTTTTTATTTATTCCCCCACGCCGCACACACAGCGTTGCAGCCGATGCTTGCATCCCGATATTCAAATACAGAATCGCCGCAAACCTTCTAATCCGCGTGACCCTGAGGCTTGTCCACCGCTGTCCGTGGCCTTCCGAGATTCGTTGCTAATTTCCCAACCGCTGCCTCTGATGGCTCCGCGCGTCAATTCGTTTGATCTTCGCTCCCCAGGAATTGACCCGAACAACACCCCGATTAGCTAAATGCACTCGGTCCAGATTTTCCTCCACCGCCCCCCCCCCAATCTCTCTCCCCCGCTCCTACCCCTCCCCCCCACTCTCCAGGGGGGCTTCTCTGCCCCCCTCCCTCCTACCCCCCCCCCCCCTCTTGCCCCCCCCCCCATCGGCCCGCAGAACTAATCTAGAGAATGCTCCGAATCCGGTACCTCTGTGTCAGCATTCGCCAAAGCAGGCACGGGGGAAATGAATCAATCAATCGCAAACCACCACGACGTCAACGATTGCAATGCACAGTATGTGGGGTGCCGCGTTGGTGAGATGTTGACAACCTCGCCTGGTATGCAGGAAGTCGTGGGTTCGATCCCGAACCTGACGCCTGCTGCAGATTTGGAGTTTCCGTGTCAGTTTAACACGTGGCGGGCATTCGCGAGCGATGTTATTCATAATGAAGGTTGTTGGGTGAGATCGCGTGAGTGTGAACGTGTCGTGACCCTCCACCAAGCGTGACGGCCCCATTGGTAAGGGGATTTATCACGTAAATAAAACGCCAATCAGTGACTACGTCAGCCCACCGGTGTGTTGGAGAGTAAATCCACAACATTCACAATTTGAGTACTCTCTCTTTCTCCCGGTTCCTCCAAACCCCCACATTTATTATCAAAATCACTCGCTCAGAGTATTTGCCCGATTAACATTTCCAACACGAGAAGCCACTTCGTTGGGATGTCCTTTGTGGCAGATCGCTTATGAAAAAGAGCTACTTAGCGCAGTGGAGCCTTACCTGGTTAAATAAAAAAAATTGTTAATCTTCTTGGTTCTTTCGGTAATGTCACGTAGAAGCGAAACAATAAAATTATAAAAATAAAACATAATAAAATAATTCTCACGACGTTTCGGCCACAACGCAAGCAGCCGTCCTCGGAAAGACCTGTTTTTCACCTGAGAACGGCTGCTTGCGTTGTGGTCGAAACGTCGTGAGAATTATTTTATTATGTTTTATTTTTATTATTTTATTATTTCCCTTCTACGTGACTTTACCGAAAGAACCAAGGAGACGAATCCCTGCAGTCACGAAAGCTTTTAATCGAAAATTAGTTTAGTTGAATATCTGGCATAGGGCAAGGGGGTGGGGAATTATGGCCAACCGACACGAATGTAAATTGTCCTAAATCTCTGTACGTAGCCTTGAGCAGACTGTTAGGGGCAAGTGCCGTTAGCGAGCTCCTATTAAGACCAGAATGGCGCACAAGGGGGTGGGAGGCGGGGGGAGGGGTGTGAGGCGGGGGGAGGGGTGTGAGGCGAGGGGAGGGGTTGGAGGCGAGGGGAGGGGTTGGAGGCGAAGGGAGAGGTTGGAGGCGAGGGGAGGGGTGGGAGGCGGGGGGAGGGGTTGGAGGCGGGGGGAGGGGTTGGAGGCGAGGGGAGGGGTTGGAGGCGAGGGGAGGGGTGGGAGGCGGGGGGAGGGGTGGGAGGCGGGGGGAGGGGCTGGAGGCGGGGGGAGGGGTTGGAGGCGAGGGGTTGGAGGCGAGGGGAGGGGTTGGAGGCGAGGGGAGGGGTTGGAGGCGAGGGGAGGGGTGGGAGGCGGGGGGAGGGGTGTGAGGCGGAGGGAGGGGTTGGAGGCGAGGGGAGGGGTTGGAGGCGAGGGGAGGGGTTGGAGGCGGGGGGAGGGGTTGGAGGCGAGGGGAGGGGTTGGAGGCGAGGGGAGGGGTGGGAGGCGGGGGGAGGGGTGGGAGGCGGGGGGAGGGGTGGGAGGCGGGGGGAGGGGCTGGAGGCGGGAGGAGGGGTTGGAGGCGAGGGGAGGGGTGGGAGGCGGGGGGAGGGGTTGGAGGCGAGGGGAGGGGTTGGAGGCGAGGGGAGGGGTGGGAGGCGAGGGGAGGGGTTGGAGGCGAGGGGAGGGGTGGGAGGCGGGGGGAGGGGTGGGAGGCGGGGGAAGGGGTGGGAGGCGGGGTGAGGGGCTGGAGGCGGGGGGAGGGGTTGGAGGCGAGGGGTGGGAGGCTGGGGGAGGGGTTGGAGGCGAGAGGAGGGGTTGGAGGCGAGGGGAGGGTGGGAGGCGAGGGGAGGGGTTGGAGGCGAGTGGAGGGGTGGGAGGCGGGGGGAGGGGTGGGAGGCGGGGGGAGGGGTGGGAGGCGGGGGGAGGGGTTGGAGGCGAGAGGAGGGGTTGGAGGCGAGGGGAGGGTGGGAGGCGAGGGGAGGGGTTGGAGGCGAGTGGAGGGGTGGGAGGCGGGGGGAGGGGTGGGAGGCGGGGGGAGGGGTGGGAGGCGGGGGGAGGGGTGGGAGGCGGTGGGAGGGGTGGGAGGCGGGGGGAGGGGTGGGAGGCGAGGCGAGGGGAGGGGCTGGAGGCGGGGGGAGGGATTGGAGGCGAGGTGAGGGGAGGGGTGGGAGGCGGGGGGAGGGGTTGGAGGCGAGGGGAGGGGTTGGAGGCGAGGGGAGGGGTTGGAGGCGAGGGGAAGGGTGGGAGGCGGGGGGAGGGGTGGGAGGCGAGGGGAGGGGGTGGGAGACGGGGGGGAGGGGTGGGAGGCGGGGGGAGGGGTGGGAGGCGGGGGAGGGGTGGAGGCGGGGGGAGGGGTGGGAGGCGGGGGGAGGGGTGAGAGGCGGGGGGAGGGGTTGGAGGCGGGGGGAGGGGTGGGAGGCGGGGGGAGGGGTGGGAGGCGAGGGGAGGGGTTGGAGACGGGGGGAGGGGTGGGAGGCGGGGGGAGGGTGGGAGGCGGGTGGAGGGGTGGGTGGCGAGGGAGGGGTGGGAGACGGGGGGAGGGGTGGGAGACGGGGGGAGGGGTGGGAGGCGAGGGGAGGGGTTGGAGACGGGGGGAGGGTTGGGAGGCGGGGGGAGGGTGGGAGGCGGGGGGAGGGGTGGGTGGCGGGGGGAGGGGTTGGAGGCGGAGGGAGGGGTGGGTGGCGGGGGGAGGGGTTGGAGGCGGGGGGACGGGTTGGAGGCGGGGGGAGGGGTTGGAGGCGGGGTTGGAGGCGGTGGGAGGGGTGGGAGGCGGGGGGAGGGTGGGAGGCGGGGGGAGGGGTGAGAGGCGGGGGGGAGGGGTTGGAGGCGGGGGGAGGGGTTGGAGGCGGGGGGAGGGGTTGGAGGCGGGGTTGGAGGCGGTGGGAGCGGTTGGAGGCGGGGGAGGGTGGGAGGCGGGGGGAGGGGTTGGAGGCGGGGGGAGGGGTTGGAGGCGGGGTTGGAGGCGGGGGGAGGGGTGGGAGGCGAGGGGAGGGGTGGGAGGCGGGGGGAGGGGTGGGAGGCGAGGGGAGGGGTGGGAGACGGGGGGAGGGGTGGGAGGCGAGGGGTTGGAGACGGGGGGAGGGGGTGGGAGGCGGGGGGAGGGGTGGGAGACGGGGGGAGGGGTGGGAGGCGAGGGGAGGGGTTGGAGGACGGGGGGAGGGGTGGGAGGCGGGGGGAGGGTGGGGGCGGGGGGAGGGGTGGGTGGCGGGGGGAGGGGTGGGAGGCGGGGGAGGGGTGGGAGGCGGGGGAGGGGTTGGATGCGGGGGGGAGGGGTGGGGAGGCGGGGGGAGGGGTGGGAGGCGGGGGGAAGGGTTGGATGCGGGGGGAGGGGGGGCGGTGGAGGTGGGTGACCGCCGTGGTGCCTGAACTCTCCGCCGTTCTCAACTCCGTCGCCATGGCGACCCGGTTGCCCGTGACCTGCCGCCTCGCGCCACGTTCTGCCTGCCGAGGCAGATGGCCGAGCGGGCGTGATGGTGCGGTGGGGCAGGAGGAGGAGGGGGGGCCTGGGGGTGGTGGTTGCTCCTTTTGGGCTGTAACCCGAGGGGCGGAATTCCCGCGCCATAGACGGAGGGAGGGAGGACACCGCGAGATGTTAACTACCTCGCCTGGTATACAGGAGGTCGTGGGATCGATCCCGACCCTGACGCCTGCTGCTTTACATTGGGAGTTTGCGTATCTTTCTAACCATCATCATTACGGTGACTAGGAGATGTTAACTACCTCGCCTGGTATACAAGGGGTCGTAAGTTCGATAACGACACTGACGCCTGCTGCTGTACATTGGGAGTTTGCGTGTCTCCATCTCTCACCATCATCATTAAGGTGACTAGGAGATGTTAACTCCCTCGCTTGGTATACAGGAGGTCGTGGGTTCGATCCCGACACTGACGCCTGCTGCTGTACATTCGGAGTTTGCGTGTCTCTCTCCCCGTGGTCGCGTGGATTTTTGTCCGGGTCCTCAGGTTTTTTTCCCTCCACATTTAGATCAACACGCGTTTAGAGCCTTTGCCTGCTATACATTTCCCAGTGACAAGCCACTTCCTTGAGCGACAATTCGTGACCAGGTCGCTTCTGAAAAAAAGCAATATAGCTCAGTGGGCCTTATCTGCCAACAAAATAAATATATTCACCGTTTAGTTAATAGTGTGGCTTGCACCACACCTGGCCACGTTTGTGTCGAGGTTCAGCACCCCGGTTCGGCTATCACTCGCGTCTCATTCTAGCCACGACTCAGGAATCAAACTTGCGTCACTGAGTTCCAAGCGCACCGGGCCACAACCACGAGTCCCACCGCTCCACGCAGACGCACACACAAAGACAAAGATCCCCCGTATAGCCTTAACAGACTGTAGGGGCAAGTGCTGTTAGCGAGCACCTCTGAAGGCCGGAACGGCACACGAGGGGGTGTTTGGCCAACACCACGCCCGAAGCGCCTTTGTCTCCCCAGTGGCGATGTTTACACACCGCACCAGGTACTCATTTGAGGTTGAGTCGACCTAGAGGAGGCCCACACACTCACACACTCACACACACACGCGCGCGCGCGCTCTTGTTTCTCACAGCTGCGAAACTTGGCGTACCCACCATACTTTAATTGGATTTGGTCAGCTGCGTTTTGAAGCGTAGTCCTGTGCACCGCGAGCATTAGCTCCGAGCTTTTCCCATTTGCTCTGGCACATGCCAACGCAAACGGGTCACGCCACGGATCCACACACGCGTGCCTCCTCCCCCCACCACCGCCCAACACCAACGCAGTTCATTAAACGCCAAAGCGTGCGCTCACAAGATGAAAGGCGAGGCAAAGATGCCCCGTGTAGCCTTAACGGACTGTTGGGGCAAGTGCTGTTAGCGAGCAGCACCTATGTGTCGTGAGCTCGTGGAGCTGAGCGGCGAGACGTCGACCCCGACGCCGCCGCTGCTGCCTGCTGCTGCTGCCGCTGCTGCTGCTTCTGCTGCTGCCGCTGCTGCTGCTGCTTCTGCTGCTGCTGCTTCTGCTGCCTGCTGCTGCTGCTACTACCGCTGCTGCTGCTTCTGCTGCTGCCGCTGCTGCTGCCGCTGCTGCTGCTACTACCGCTGCTGCTGCTTCTACTGCCTGCTGCTGCTGCTACTACCGCTGCTGCTGCTTCTGCTGCTGCCGCTGCTGCTTCCTGCTGCTGCTGCTGCTGCCGCTGCTGCCGCTGCTGCTGCTACTACCGCTGCTGCTGCCGCTGCTGCTGCCGCTGCCGCTGCTGCTGCCGCTGCTGCTGCTGCCGCTACTGCTGCTGCTTCACGCGAAGTAATTACCGTGGCGAGCGTATCTCGACTCTCCGTGATCGGAGCACGACAGACAAGGAGGGGGGAGTTGGGGGGGGTGACGGGGAGGGCGAAATGCGAATTAAAATGCGACTGCGTTTCAAGGTGAGGTCGTGGTAAGAGGCCGTGGGCGCTTTGAGTTTCGCACTCGGAGGCAGCTCGCGCGTGCGTTTCGCTTAGACCGGAGTGGTGTAACGACGGCACAGGAGGGTTATCTATTTCGATTCAAAGCTTTCGTGACTGCAGGGATTCATCTTCTTGGTTCTTTCGGTAAAGTCACGTAGAAGGGAAATAATAAAATAATAAAAGTAAAACATAATAAAATAATTCTCACGACGTTTCGGCCACAACGCAAGCAGCCGAAACGTCGTGAGAATTATTTTATTATGTTTTATTTTTATTATTTTATTACTTCCCTTCTACGTGACTTTACCGAAAGAACCAAGAAGAGGGTATTCTATTGTTTTTTTTTTCTCTCGATACGGTACCATTTGTATTGTTTAACTGTCGTTGTTTTTATTTTCACTTTCTCCCCCCCTACCCACCCACCCATGTCTTTAGAGGCCGACTAGTTGGCCGGCAGAGTTCGTGTTCTTTACAAATAACAAAACATATGAAATCATCACTGTTAGTACGTCGCCACCAGAAATCCAATCTCACCACCCCCAACCCTCCCCAACTCCGATCCACGAGGTGATCTCATCGCTCCGTCTCCACGGTGGTCGCTCTAAAATTAAACGGTTAAACTATTTTTTGGTTCATATTCTTGGTTCTTTCGGTAAAGTCGCGTAGAAGGGAAATAATGAAAATAAAACAATTAAATTCTCACGACGTTTCGATGGCGGTTTTTTCTTAACATCATCACCACGGACAGCAACTATGTCCGTGGTGATGACGTTAAGAAAAAAACGCCACTTTTTTTCAAATTTTCTTGCTGTGGTTTTCACACCCGATGATGATTGCTTGTGTTGCAATCGAAACGTCGTGAGAATTTAATAGTTGTATTTTTATTATTTTATTATTTCCATTCACGGTCAACGCGATGCACTCATTGTGAGTTTGGCTTCACGCACGCGTGCGGGGAGCTCACACTCGGCACAGCCATCTCCGAGCCAACGGCAAGCCCTGGGCGGGGGGGGGGGTCATCCATTCGTGCACAAAACCAGTGGCTCTCAACCGGGGTGTAACACGGACCACCTGGGGTGTGTGTGTGGGGGGGGGGGTAACGTGTAAATGTCTCAGGGGGTGGCACGCGGGGTGATTTTTTTTACATAGTACACGCGAGTCATTTGCGAATAATCACGTATGAATCTGCCGTAAAAAAAACATAACAACAATACAATTTAAATCCGTATGGTAACCTGGAAAGATATAAAGGACCTTTCTAAACTCATTGATCGAACACAATTGTTGGGTTTCCAGGGGTAACCAGCGAGCGCCACGCGCGCAGAGCGTCCTTTGAATTTTATTTTGTATTCGCTCACAGTTACTGGCAGCTCGTTGGGGAAGCTCACAGAACGGACAATTGGGTTCAAATGTGTTGCGTCCATTGTTCGTACCATCATTTCTCAGAGCCACTTTGGGCCAGGCAAGCGAGGGGGGGTTCCTGGGTTGAACCAATATTCAACAAAGGGGGGTGGGGGGGGGGTACAGCAGTAGCCAAACGTACTAAACCAAGTTCCACCACGCTTAGCGTCTGAGTTCATCGAAGACGGAGCGAATTCGCGGTGGTTTATAGTTTCACGTGAATTGCGGCAACTGCAAGGATTAAGTCTTCTTGGTATTGCACTGTGGCGCTTGGCCAAACTGTGAGTGACTCTCTTCGGGTTAACGGGGTTTGTTACTTAGATTTGTTTCCCAGCTCTCGATGACTATAACCGCACCTCCAATAAATAAAAGCTTCCATCTCGTTCTCACTACTACTCCTAAAGCGATGGCATCGTGATTTCACGATTGATAATTTACTGTTTTTTTTTTGTTTTTAAAGTTCGGCTACGAAACGCTCTGACCCAATCGCCTGTGCTGCAAAAGCCTCCGCCACCCAACCAGACATGGCCAAAGATGCTAACACATTCCTGCGGAGGGAGCTGGTAGGAACGTTGGGTTGCTCGGTCAATGGCCAGGGCCAACGGCGGCGTGGTGTATTCCCCAAATATGCCCGACTGTGAGGGCGGGCACAAGCCGGCGTGAGTAGGTTAAACGTTGAGTTTTATAGCACCACGGGGTGACCAGCCCCTCCCCACCCAGCCCCACCCTCCCCACCCAGCCCCTCCCCACCCTCCCCACCCAGCCCCTCCCCACCCAGCCCCACCCCTCCCACCCCCCACCCAGCCCCACCCTCCCCACCCAGCCCCTCCCCACCCTCCACACCATCCCCTTCCCACCCTCCACACCATCCCCTCCCCACCCAAGCCCCTCCCTCCCCACCCAGCCCCTCCCTGCACGACGGACACAATAATCCCCTGTGGGCTGGGGTAACCAGGAGGTTCCTACCAGTAAAATCGACGCGTCAAACAAACGCGGGCAGAGCCGGACATTGGAAGCTGCAGCTGGGAAGACTCACAAACAGAACGGCCCCAACCCCGTCCCCTCCGAACCCCCCCCCCCCCCCACCGAGATTTGTACCGTACCAACTCGAGCCTGAGAGCGTGGAAGGGAGGAGATTGACGCATGAGCTGACATAGCTAGTCACGGTCCGGCATCGAACCCACAGCCTCCTGCGTACCAGGCGAAAGGAAAAGCATCTCTCCACGGGATACATTCCGCCACTGGGAATGGAAAAAATTAACCCGTAAAAACACAGTTTTTCACTATAAATCCTTTATATGCGTGGCGGCTAGAGTCCTCTCGTCCTCTGGCTTGAGATGGCTGCGACCTATGGGTCAGATGATTGTCTGCCACCATTAAGCAATTGGTAATTACATATTTAAAACAAATTTCCCTAAACAGTGTAAAATTTTGGAAAAAAATGTTCACGAAAATTAATTGTCACGCACAACGAGTCTGTGTGCAAAATGTCAGCTCGATTGTATCACGGGAAGTGGGTTACAAAACGACCGAAAGATTTGCACGGTCGTAAGCAAGCAAGCAAGCACGCAAGCACGCAAGCAAGAAAGCAAGCGAACTTAATGTAAAGGTTCTTTGGTTCTTTTCGGTTAAGTCACGTCTAAAAATAAAATAATAAATTAAAATAACATATTACTAATTTATTATTATTATCATTTTAATTTATTATTTTATTTTTAGACGTGACTTAACCGAAAAGAACCAAAGAATAATTCCTGCAGTCACGAAAGCTCCTAAATTAAGATTAATGTAAAGGATTTAAAAATCCAAAGGGAATCGGTGTTTCGTGTCACGTGATGAACACGTCTCGTTGTAGGAGGGCAGGCGGGTGGGGAAAGTTTGGTGATCCGTCACTCTCAGGAATTTTAGCGGTAACTCTGCTACGTCCGCTTCTGCGGGCTGTCATCTAAGCGCAGGTGGTTGCACTGCCCCTGCGAGAGATCTGAATGGATGCCTCGTATCGTGACAACGACACCTTGTAAACCCCGGAAGTGAAAAAGTAATATTTTCAAAACTTTTTTAAAAACACGCCTTTATGAAATGTACTAGTAATGGCAGAACTCCACGACTCCAGGAAATTGCCCCGAAGCTTGCCATAACGTAAGTGGCCGTGGCCAATTACAGCCAACGTCAGCTGACCGTGGACAATTAGACCCAAGCCGAAACATAAGATATTACAAAAATAGCTTAAAAATGTATATTATTTTTGATGATAGAATATAGTATTGTCATCAGTATGACATACGTATACCAAGTTTGTAGTCGATACCACATTGGAAAGTGGGTTAAAATTGAGTTACAATATTTGAGGATACAACAACAAAGTTAAATAAAAGCGTGTAATTATAATAAAAAGTCCCACGCGACCACGAGTGAGAGAGAGAGAGAGTGAGAAAGGAGACACGCAAACTCTAGGGTCGGGATCGAACCCACGACCTCCTTGCATAGCAGGCGACGCACTTAACAACTCATGGGCCAGCTAAGGGGGAGGCTGGTGAGCTGTGACGGTCCCACCTGATGACGGAGACTTGTGTTGCCTCCGAAACGTCGTGATTTTTTAAATTTTATTTTGTATTATTTCATTTCTATTATTACTTTAATTAATTTTAATTTCATTTTTTACCTACGTGACTTTACCTAAAAAACTAAGAGTATGAATCCTTGCAGTCACAAAAGCTTCAAATCTAGAGCGAGGCGTGATGTCCCGTACGCACGGTCGCGTTGTCTCTCCGTGTGCTCGCGACCTCCTCCCGCATGCGCGACGTCGCGATGCTAGGAAGCCCCCTTGCGTAGAAACCTTCTCCTCGAGGGCTCTGCGTGGGGATTTGCCTGGGTGAGTATAAACGGTTGTATTATTAATATTGCCACGGCTACCAGCGGGCGATTTGGCCGGTGTTTGCAGCGAGGGCGTGGACCGTTAGTGGCGCTGACCCACGGAGGAAACGATGCGAAAATGCGACACTTCCCAGCGTCGCAATGAGTAGCGGACCCACGCCCGCAAGCGTGCCGAGGGAATGCGATAAAGGCAGTAATTAGATAGCGGGGGCGGCGGCGGGTGGGGGGGCATTAGAGCACTTATGTAATTATTTACGCATTCAAACATCGGTTGTTGTTTGGTTCCCAATCCAATCTCGGATCAATTTCAAAATCGCACCGCCATCTTCGGGATCTTCGACGGACTCCACCCTGCCGAGCTCTCCCCGCTCATCTCACTCGGCTCCCCTCCACGCACTCTTCTGCCTCTCCCCTCTCATCTCACTCTACTCCCCTCCACGCACACTCCTACCTCTTCACTCTCATCTCACTCTACTCCCCTCCACGCACTTTTCTACCTCTCCCCTCTCATCTCACACCACCGTTACCAACACGAAGGCAATCTGCAACGCGAGGGGTGGGTGGGGCTTCAAGCGTCTCCGAAAAGTCAGTGTGGATGGAACGATGCTGCTGCTGTAACTGCTGCAGCAGCAGCAGTGGGTGCGATTCTGCTGCTGCTGTAACTGCTGCAGTAGCAGCAGTGGGGGCGATGATGTTCACGTTTCATACGTCGTGGGGCTGCCATGGAAAAAAAAAAAAACGACGCCACTGGCAAGGCCCACTGAGCTGCTATATTTCTCATTTTCAGAAGCGACCCGGCCACAATTGATAGCCCCACGAAGTGGCCTACCATCACGCGGACATTTAGCGCAGCCGAAAATACTGTGAACGCACGTCGATTCTAAATGTGGAAGAAGAATACAGTGGGACCCATGAGAAAAATCGCCGCGACCGCGGGGAGAGAGACACCGCAAACTCCAAATATACAGCAGCAGGCGTCGGGGTCGGGATCGAACCCACGGCCTCCTGTATACCAGGCAAGGTAGTTAACATCTCCTAGCCACCGTGATGATGATGAGAGAGAGACACCGCAAACTCCAAATATACAGCAGCAGGCGTCGGGGTCGGGATCGAACCCACGACCTCCTGTATACCAGGCAAGGTAGTTAACATCTCCTAGCCACCGTGATGATGATGAGAGAGAGACACCGCAAACTCCAAATATACAGCAGCAGGCGTCGGGGTCGGGATCGAACCCACGACCTCCTGTATACCAGGCGAGGTAGTTAACATCTCCTAGCCACAGGCGCTACAGGTGTGTGGTCAGTGGCGTGACTGTCGAGTGTGTAGGCGGTGCAACTGCACGAAGTTCCCACGGTAGAAAGGGGCCCAAGTGGAGGTGGGGGAGGGAGGGGGATAACAGAATGGATTTTTTGTTTTTCCTTTAGCTAGCACCACCATGCAAATCGCATCTCACAATCACAATGGAACCACATTTCGAGCTGGAAGGCAGCAGTCACGCAGCGAGGAGCCGGCGCTACCGAACAACTGCCCAAGTTCTGCAGTCCTCTATTTATATATATCAAGATATTTTCAAACAATTAAATGAGAATTTTATACATCAGAGGCGCATTCAGTTGGCTGGGCTCCTCATTCCTTGCAGCCCCACGACAGCCTCACTCCTCCGTGAGCATCGTCGTGATTGAGTCTGTGGCTCGCGGGGGCAGACAGGGGATTCGCGGAGGCGAAGTGGAATGCATAAAATATTCACGGAGAAGGAAAGGCACCTCGAGAATATAAATGACATTTTTTTGATATCTCACGGGAAAGTATTGAAGAAAGAAAGAAAGAAAAAAAACCGGGCACGTGAACGTATTTAAATGAAAAGGTCAAGAATGAAGATAGGGAAATAGTAATAAAGGCAAGCGCCGAATGAGACACGTGACGTGCGAAAAATAAACATAACAATGCCGAGCGGTGATACGATAACGGGGCCGAGACTTTCTAATCCAGAAGCGCCCAGGACACTTCTGCTCAATGGGGCCACGCCGAGTGATCTGCCAGTCTCGTCGAATGCACCGATTCACGTCTTCACAAACCGCGTCGAGCTTGCTCGAGCAAATGCGGATACTCATTCTAGATTTTGAAGCTTTCGTGACTGCAAGGATTCATATTCTTAGGTTCTTTCGGTAAAGTCACGTAGGTATCAAGTACTTGATACAGCTGTCGTGGCTGTGACGGTACCACCTGAAGACAAAAGCTTGTGTTGCCTCCGAAACGTCGTGATTTTTATTTTATTTTACTTTTTAATGTTTTTTTTTACCTGCGGACACTCAACCATCGCGATTTGGAGCTGGCGAGGTTGACGGCGGTGGCGAGGCAGCGGTGGCGACAGCTTCTGGAGGTAGGTCTTCATCCAGCAGTGGAATCGCCCGGGGGCGAAAAAAAAAACCCGGTCCGCCCGCAGCAGTCGCGTGAGCAGGGAATTGCAGCGATCCACACCGTTTCACTTTCCTGCACGGTCACCGTGCTGGCACCGTGAGCCTAACGCGCTCGCCAGCTCGGGTTGGTCTCGGGCGGTTCAGGGCCCTGACCCCCCCACCCGCCCCCCTTTCCCGAGGCGTTTGACCCCGCAGAGCCGCCCAGCCACCTTGAGAATGGATTCAGCAATGTATGCACGGCAGCCGAAGGGAGTCCAGATTCGTGAAACTGTCTATGTGGGTGTACGTATGACCTCCTCCTACTGGACACGTGTGACAAGGCGCTTTGCAGCTCGTCGGATTCCTCATTCTGATTCTGTTTTAATGAACCTTCTCTCGCCTCGTCCGACAACTACAACAGCTGGGCCCTTCACAGAGCACGCCCGTGTGTGTACGTACGTTGAACTTCTTTCGCACCGTACGTAGCCAACCGTGATAATCGGAGGTGCCGGGGGGGGGGCAAGGACGACACACTAAACACAAAAATCAGTTCTGAAGAAAAAAGTTTTCAACGTACGTTTTAAAGTGCATAGATGCAGTGGCAGAAGGAAGAACGTTCCAGACGGTCATGGAGAAAGAGAGAACACGCAAACTCCACATATACTTCAGACGTCAGGGTCTGGATCACATACCCGTCAACCCCTTATCAATGCCTCCCTTATTACAGACCAAGTCAGACCTCGTTGGACACCCCGTGGTGCCCTTAGAAATATCAACGTTTATCTTATACACTACACTATACACTACACTACTATATACTACACTGCTATACTATACACAACACTACTATACTACACTATACACTACACTATACTACTATATACTACACTACTATACACTACACTACTATACACTACTATACACGACACTACTATACACTACACTATAAACTACACGATACACTATATACTACACTACTATACACTACACTATATACTACACTACTATACACTACACTACTATACACTATACACTACACTACTATACACTACACTATACACTACATATCTGTCAACCCCTTATCAGTGCCTCCCTTATTACAGACCAATTCAGACCGTGTTGGTTACCCAGGTGCCCTTATACATCTCAAAGTTCATCCTACAAAGTCCCATCACAAGGGAGAAACACCAAAAAATAGACAAATATGTTACCCGTATTGAAACGGCTGTACGCCGTGTGGACCTGAAAACTGAATTTCCCCGTACAAGAATACGGAGTAAACCGTATGGGTTGACAGGTATGGGATCGAACCCACGAACTTCTGCATACCGGACGAGGGATATAAAATCTCGCCACCGCGACGAGATTATGACGATGACCCATGCTGATGCGTGGTCGTCAGGAAATAAAGGATACTATAGAATCCCAAAGTCTTAACGGGCTGAACGTGAAACTATGCGGCTGGTAACGACGGCCGACAAATGTGTTATTGGCAAGAGCACTCTGTCCTACAAGATGGGGCCCACGTATTCATCACTACATGCAGCGAGTAAGTGACATTGATTGCATGTTGCTGTGGGTAAGGGGCCGTCCGTCCATAAATGACGTCACGCGATTTTGGACGATTTTTAACACCCCCCCCCCTCGTCACACGGCGTCACAAAAAATCAGACCCTCCCTCAAATATGACTTCACAAAGCTCTGCCCCCCCCCCCCCAAATAAATAAATAAATGAAACATGCTTCAAATCGCTTTAAACTATTGTCATTGTAGTGCGTATTTAATGTGCCGCTGCACTCTGACGTTGTAGGAGAAAACATTTATTAAAAAGTCTATTTAATTAAGTAGAACGTGTTGTCTATATCACACATCGTCACAAATGTCTGACCTCCCCCCCACCCCTAGGTGCGTGACGTCATTTATGGACGGCCCCTAATACAATAAAACACATTCCTGCGGAGGGAGCTGGTAGGAACGTTGGGTTGCTCGGTCAATGGCCAGGGTCAACGGCGGCGTGGTGTATTCCGCAAATATGCCCGACTGTGAGGGCGGGCACAAGCCGGAGTGAGTAGGTTAAACGTTGAGTTTTATAAGGGCACCACGGGGTGACCAGCCCCTCCCCACCCAGCCCCACCCCTCCCACCTACCACCCAGCCCCACCCTCCCCACCCACCCTCCCCACCCAGCCCCTCCCCACCCAGCCCCACCCTCCCCACCCAGCCCCTCCCCACCCTCCCCTCCCCACCCAGCCCAACTCCCTGCACAACGGACGGACGGACACAATAATCCCCTGTGGGCTGGTGTAACCAGGAGGTTCCAACCAGTACAAACAGACATTGCTCTGTTTTGCGTTGAAGAGGCACCAGCCGTCGAGTTCGAGTGCTCTTCTCAGACAACATCTGGCAACCCAGTAGCATTGTCCTGGACGAGCCTGACTCAACGCTGATGAGACTCATGAAGGTCGAAAGCTGCCCAGAGCTTGCGAGCTTAAGAAAACTGCTGCTGGGATAAGCAATGGATCAACATTGAATTGGACAGCTGTTAGGCCGGTGGGCTGAAAGGCACACAAGACGTCTGCTGACGCATTTATATTTTTTAAATTATTCATCCACTTATTTAGCAATTGGTCTATTTATTTCTTTATTTGCGCAAGGCTGCTTCGTTTTTAATCTCCTTGAGTGTTTGATGAAGTCCGGATTGCGTGCGATGAGTCCAAGTCCGCCCAAGTTAGAGACGACTTGGAATAGAAATCTAGATTTGAAGCTTTCGTGACCGCAGGAATCCATACCCTTTGGTTATTTCGGTCAAGTCACGTTGGTAGAAAATAAAATCAATCACGACGTTTCGGGCGCAACACAAGCGTCCGTCATCAGGTGGGAAAGCCTCAGCGCACGGTGATGTCTGGCGAGGTTGTGAATGTAACGACACGTTTTAAATAATATACAAATATGCATGATTTACATCTTAAACTTGTACTGAACCTATTTAAAGCAACCACGCCTGCTATGTCGTTCAAGACGTGCAGCGTCTTCCGGGATTCAGGTTGGCTTCAAAGAAATTGCTCAAGAAGCTTGGCACCCCAACAAGTTCGAGCTGAAACGGTCGAGATGACACGTTTAGTTCCCCCACTCAAGTGAGCGTCTGATAACTCGCATTGCCTCGTGGTGATGGTCACCCATCCTATACTTTGAGCTCCCATTGTGTGTTGTTTGTTGTTCATAATCAACGTTTTTGGGTTAGATCGCGTTATTTATAAATGTGTCGTAACCCTCCACCACCCGACACGGCCAATCAGCAAAAAAGTGTCACGTTGACAAAAGACAAATAGTTCACTGCTTTAGCCCACCGGTGTGTTGAAGCGTGAAACCACAACATTTACAATTTTTGAGTCGTACGACGTTTCGCTGGTAATTGCATCCAGCATCATCGGCCAGAATTCTGGCGAATTGCCCGATGATGCTGGATGCAAATACCAGCGAAACGTCGTACTACTCAAAAATGGTAAATGTTGTGGTTTCACGCTTCAATGAACTAGTTTGTCTTTTGTCAACGTGACACTTTTTTGCTGATTGGCCGTGTCGGGTAGTGGAGGGTTACGACACATTTATAAATAACGCGATCTAACCCAAAAAACGTTGATTATGAATAATATTGGTCGCGAAAGCCTACACGTGTTAAACTTGTTTGTTGTCGTATTTTTGTTTGTTGTTGTATTGTTTGTTTGTTGTGAATGTCTGACCCCGTGCCCCTACTGGACATCGGTACAAAAACAGCTTCATAGCTCATCGGATTCCCCCAGGATATATGTTTTTAAAAATCTGATTATGAAACCAGGCTCAACGCCTGCTCAACTTCCCAAAATCAAAGACATTGGGAATACTTAGGCGTCGTTAGGAACACATAAGTGTGGCCCCTAAAACATCCAAAAGCATATGAGGTCAATTTCCGGGTGGCGTTTTTTTTTTTTTGGCTCTTCGAGTGAGCCAGGAATAGCAAGGTAACGATAACGGCCGACCTTGTATTATTTAAGGTGATGAGCTGGAAGAAAGACGGGCCTGTCAATGCAATGCACTGTCTGAACATTGTTCCGATTCAGCAACGATAGCATTTTGACATCCTTTCCAGTTGCGTAATGTATTGCCGCAATGGTAGGCCGTTTGAAAGGAAATAAAATAGAGTGTAGCGCGTCTTGAAATATACGCGGAAAATATCCACGTTGAAAGATTCTTCCTGGGAACAAATTATATACCAGGATTAAAGAGCGTGCTTTGAAAAAAAAAATGTGTCAGAATTAATGACGTTCGTGCTAACTCGTAGTGTTATGTCATTACGACGTAAACTCACCACAACGGGACACAGATACCATCGCTAGCCCGAGCAGATTGTTCGAGAGAGTGCTGTTAGTGAGCACCTATTAAGGCTGGCACGGTGGGTGGCCAAACACCACACCTCGCCTGCTTTGTCTCCCCAAGTGCTGGACACAAATGTTGAGTTACCATCTGTACTACACACCAATGTTGAGTACTCTCTGTAAAGCACACCATTGTTGAGTTACCATCTGTACTGCACATCAATGTTGAGTTACATTGTGTACTGGACACCAATATTGAGTTACCATCAGTACTGGAGACTAATGTTGAGTTACCATGTGTACTGGGCACTAATGATGATTTACCATCAGTTTTTGACACCCATATTGACTTACTCTCTGTACTGCACACCCATGTTGAGTTACCATGTGTACTGGACACCAATGTTGTTACCATCAGTACTTGACACCAATGATGATTTACCATCTGTACTGCACACCCATGTTGAGTTACCGTCTGTACTGCACACCAATGTTGTTACCATCTATACAGGACACCAATGTTGAGTTACCATCTGTACTGCACACCCATGTTGAGTTACCATCTGTACTGCACACCAATGTTGTTACCATCTATACAGGACACCAATGTTGAGTTACCATCTGTACTGCACACCGATGTTGAGTTACCATCTGTACTGCACACCAATGTTGTTACAATCTATACAGGACACCTGGCCGGTGACCTCGACCTTGCCCCGCCCAAGAGCCATCAAACTCTGACAATCTCGACGGCGCCGCTTGCAAACTGAACTGAAACTCAACGTCTTCTTGGTTCTTTCGGTAAAGTCACGTAGAAGGGAAATAATAAAATAATAAAAATAAAACATAATAAAATACAATTCTCACGACGTTTCGGCCACAACGCAAGCAGCCGTCCTCAGGTGAAGAACAGGTCTGTCGGAAAGACAGCGTCTATTTTTATTGTTTCATTATTTCCCTTCTACGTGACTTTACCGAAAGAACTAAGAAGATGAATCCCTGCAGTCACGAAAGCTTTAAATCGAAATGAAACTAAACGATTCGTTATTTCAACAGATAAGGCCCCCCTACCGATGCTGCGCATAGCTCTTTGTCAGATGCCACCTGTGCTGTCACAAGCGGTCGCCCAGCGAAGTTGGGCGACATTTACAGCAGCGAAAGACTTCCCGAACGCGTGATGTTGATTCTGAATGTGGGGGGGGGGGGGGGGGAAACCTGGAGGACCTGGAGAAAAACACTCCACGCGACCACGGGGAGAGAGAAAGAAAGAAAGAGACACGCAAACTCCGAATATAAAGGCATCGTCAGGGTCGGTATCGAACCCACCGACCTCCTGCATACCAGGCGAGGTAGTTAACATCTCGTCCACCGTGACGCATTATATACCGTGGCGTTTATTACGCTGTGTGTACTCAGCGGAGCCTCGCTCAGTCTCATGAGTGGAGGAGGTCCCATCAGGCAAAAAATAAATGTTGTTTCCCCAAAATTCTGCGGAATATATTTTATTGACTCACTAACAAACTCAGTTTTGTTTTACGAGGAAAAGCCCACTGAGCTACGGAGCTCTACTGAAGATGCGACGTGGCCATCACAAATGTTGAGCTCAACACTTTCATCACATATTCACTTTAAGATGTTTTCTTGTTCGCGTTTTTGTTTTTCGTTTGTTGCGGTTGCACCCGATTCAAGAGCCGAATGGCTCACAGGGCTATACCTAATAAATAAATTTGAACGTGGACATTTGTAGCACGAGCCTGATCACCCATTGGATGCCTCGCTGAGCCTCAAGACTCTCCTTGCGAGAAGTGGCCTGCCGAGCTTTAGCAGCGATGATTGCTGCTCCGTTCAAATTCCATTTGAGAAGAAGAAAAAAAAATGATATTCGGGCTGGTCGCGAAAAATCGCCTTCTCTCGCGGATCACATCACGGCATCTTTCATTTCCACCGCGCAGAAGCAAGCGGACCCGTGGCTAGCGGCTGTAGCGATTCAAGGCTTTGTACGCGCGCGCGCGCACACCGCAACGCTGTATTAATCGGGGGCGGCCTCTTTGATTCGAACCGCGAACGTCTGCAGCAAGTGACGACACTGCGAGCGGCGAGGCCGTGTCACACCGCCCCCGCTGTCACACGCCGAGATCGCTTCGCGTGTTCAAGTAAGAGAGGGACCGATGGTACGGCCCAACCTTGTTGTCACGCGAGCGTGTTCATAATAAGTGTGCCAGCAGCCATCAGTATATAAAGATAAAGATCCCCCGTATAGCCTTAACAGACTGTAGGGGCAAGTGCTCTTAGCGAGCACCTATGAAGGCCGGAACGGCACACGAGGGGGTGGGTGGCCAGCTCCACGCCCGACCGCCTTTGTCTCCCCAGTGGCGATGTTTACACACCGCACCAGATACTCATTTGAGGCTGAGTCGACCTAGGGGAGGGCCCAGGACCGGTTCAGATAATCGTCACTGGTGTTGGCCGTGAGCGGGAATCGAACCCGGGTCGCCAGGTTCATAGCGCAGCGCGCTAACCGCTACACTGCCGCTCCCTATACGGTATATACACACACACACGCTCATTCATAAAAACAAGCAATGCAATAGCACAAACTCGGAATATTCGTCAGAGACCACCAACCCATCTCTCTCTCTCTCTCTGCTGTGAAGAAGCATCGTTGCCCATGATAGAGTTGTTGTTGTTGTTGTTTTTTTGTTCGAATTGACGAGCGCGACTAGTGTGTGTGTGTGTCAATTCGTGCACCGCTGCACAAATGCTGGCAGCATCGCTGCAAGACCCTTCTCTATTGAACGCGATTATATGGATGTACTGTATGCAATGCTGGACTTCTTTCGCGCCGTACGCAGCCAAGCGTGCTCATCGAAGGTGCGAGAACGCCGTGCGTGTGTGCGTGTGTGAGTGTGTGTGTGCGTGTGTGAGTGTGTGACTGTGTGTGAGTGTGTGAGTGTGTGCGTGTGTGAGTGTGTGTGCGTGTGTGAGTGTGTGTGTGCGTGTGTGAGTGTGTGTGTGCGTGTGTGTGCGTGTGTGAGTGTGTGAGCGTGTGTGCGTGTGTGTGTGCGTGTGTGAGTGTGTGTGCGTGTGCGTGTGTGAGTGTGTGTGTGCGTGTGTGAGTGTGAGTGCGTGTGCGCGTGTGAGTGTGTGTGCGTGTGTGAGTGTGTGTGCGTGTGTGAGTGTGTGTGTGCGTGTGTGAGTGTGTGAGTGTGACTGTGTGAGTGTGTGTGCGTGTGTGAGTGTGTGTGCGTGTGCGTGTGTGAGTGTGTTAATGGGTTTTCCCTTACGCATTTGGCTCGAATGACTATTCTTGCGGTCATCGTTTTCCCGTGACGAAGACTCACGAATCAGACTCCCGTTCTGCTCAAATTCTACCGTGAGGAAGGCCCATTGCCCGAAACGTCGCCGATGACATATCGCTTTCCTCTTAAAGGCCACACACACACGGAGTTCAGTTTCATGGTGAATCAGGAAATCATTCGCGGGTTTGGGTTGCGAACGAATGACGATTCGAACGGGACGACTCGGTAGATGCCCCCCCCCCGCCTCTCGCCACCCCACCCGAGGCATGATAAATCTCAAGCCCCCTAAGAGGGGGGCACGCGCGAGTTGAGAGAGAGGGGGGGGGGAGCAGGCGCGAGGGTGGATTTCGCGAGGGCTACAAGTAGCTCGTCGGCACAGCTGACGGGCAGCACGCGAACAGAGTCGCGACTCGAGTTCGCGATGGGCACGAGTCGGCGGCAGGTTTGTGAATACGCCTGCTAAAGGAACGGCGTGCGTGTGTGTGTATACATGTACGAACACAAATATATATATACACAGCAGAGCACGGTGACTCTCGGTGGGAGATGGAGGGGGGGGGTAAGCGTTCGTATTCTTAGGTTTTTTTCGGTAAAGTCACGTAGGTAAAACATTCAAATTAATAAAAATAAAATAAAAATCACGACGTTTCGGAGGCAACACAAGCTTCCGTCTTCAGGTGGAACCGTCACAGCACGTTGTTGGAGTCGAGGGTCAGGGTTCAGCTTAGAGGGCTATGGGACATTGCTAGAGTAATGGTCAAGGTTAGGGTTATGGCTAGGGTCAAAGGCAGCGTCCTGGTAAGTTTCGAGTCATTACTAGCTTAGAGTTAGCAGCCAAGGTCGGGGTGGTGATGTTTGGGTCAGGGTGGTGATGTTAGGGTCAGGGTGGTGATGTTAGGGTCAGGGTGGTGATGTTAGGGTCAGGGTGGTGATGTTAGGGTCAGGGTGGTGATGTTAGGGTCAGGGTGGTGATGTTAGGGTCAGGGTGGTGATGTTAGAGTCAGGGTGGTGATGTTAGGGTCAGGGTGGTGATGTTAGGGTCAGGGTGGTGATGTTAGGGTCAGGGTGGTGATGTTAGGGTCAGGGTGGTGATGTTAGGGTCAGGGTGGTGATGTTAGGGTCAGGGTGGTGATGTTAGGGTCAGGGTGGTGATGTTAGGATCAGGGTGGTGATGTTAGGATCAGGGTGGTGATGTTAGGGTCAGGGTAATGATGTTAGGGTCAGGGTGGTGATGTTAGGGTCAAGGTGGTGATGTTAGGATCAGGGTGGTGATGTTAAGGTCAGGGTGAGGTTAACAGCAATGGGGTTTGGGGATCAAGTCCATGCGCAGAGCAAAAGCCGGAATTTAAGTTCGCGGGGTCCGGGTGAGGTCCGGTGGGTTTCTGCGTCGCGCTCGCTAACCGGCCGAGGGTCATGGATAAGGGGCAGGGTCACGATGAGCGTCAGGGTTGGGTTCACGGTCCGAGGTGACCCGAGGTGCAACAAGAATCTCCGTGGCTGCGACCGAGGCACTCACAGTTGCTGGGCTCCGTTCCGGGCCGCCGCCCTCGTCAGGGCTGGGGTCTCTGGCAGAGCTGGCGGATTCTGCTCCTGCTGCTGCTGATGATGATGATGATGCTGCTCCTGCTTCTGTTGATGATGATGGTGCTCCTGCTGATGATGATGATCCTGCTGCTGCTGCTCCTGCTGATGATGATGATCCTGCTGCTGCTGATGCTGCTGCTGCTGCTGATGATGCTGCTGATGCTGCTGCTCCTGCTGATGCTGCTGCTGCTGATGATGATGCTGCTGCTGCTGCTGCTGATGATGATGCTCCTGCTGCTGCTGATGCTGCTGCTGCTGCTGCTGATGATGCTGCTGATGCTGCTGCTCCTGCTGATGCTGCTGCTGCTGATGATGATGCTCCTGCTGCTGCTGATGATGATGCTCCTGCTGATGCTGCTGCTGCTGCTGTTGCGCGGAGACGGATCGGTTCTCCTCTTCGGCGGGACACGGGCACGCAGCACCACCTCCTGTGCTCTCCTCTCGTCCCGGCTGCTGCTGCTGCTGCTGATGATGATGTAGCGCATCCTCAATACCACCACCACCGCCACCACCGCCACCACCCTCCTCCTCGTCCAGCTGCACTTTCCGCACGACGTAGTTGTGCATCGGTATCAAGCAGCTCGGCAACTTAGCCGCCTCTTGCTGCTGCTGCTGCAGATGATGATCACAGACGCTGCACATCGCGATCACAGGGTGGGCCTCCTCATCATCCGCGACAGACTCCGAGGTGTTTCCAGGCTCTGCGCTCCGTTGCTGTTGGTGCTGCTGCTGCTGCTGATGATGTTGTTGTTGTTGTTGGTGGTGGTGATGTCCACCAACATTGTGGTAGTGCTGTTTTAGCAGCTGCTGCTGCTGCTGCTGCAGTGTTGTCCCTGAGGTCCCGGAACGCCGAGGAGGTAGGAGGCAGGGCTGCTGCTGCTGCTGCTGCTCGTGCCGTGCCGCGCTCTGCGCAAGGCGGAGAGCGAGAGGACACGCCGAGAGGTGCCTCTGATGGAGCTCGCTGACGACCGAATTGCGCCGGATCAACTCGGCGATTCGACCCTCCAACTCCTCGATGCGTCGCCGCTGCTTGGCGATGAGGCCCTGCTGGGTCTCGATGATCTTGTTGAGCTCTTTGAGGAACTCCACGGCGCGGTTGGGGTTGTCGACGCTTTCTTCCATAGCTCTCTCTCCTCCTCCTCTGAATGATCTCTTCTCCTCCTCCACCTCCTCCACCTCTCTAGCCGCTCTCTCTCTCTCTCTCGTGTCTATCTCTCGTTGTCTTTTCTCTCTCTCCTCTCGCCTCTCCCACCGTCTGTCTCGGCGTTCAGACGCACACCGTAGCGGCAGCCTTGCACATTTCCCTTTTACTGCTCGCCGCAAGAGCTCATATCATGTGGGAGGCGTGCGCCAGAGAGAGCGAGAGAGAGCGAGAGAGAGAGCGAGAGAGTGCGTGTGTTTGTGTGTCGTGATCGACACCGCTGTCTGACTGGTCGCCCGGCGTGTTTGTCCTCTCTGGCATTGGCTGTCTGAGCGAGAGAGATCTCCGCTCTCGTCTCTCTCTCTCTCCGTGTGTGTGTCTGTGTGTGTGTCTGTGTGTGTGTGTCTCTCTCTCTCTATCCGTGTCCGCTCCGTTCCACGCGCCTATCTCGGACTGCTGGCTCTGTGTGTCCGTGCGGCTGCTGGATCTGCGCCGGGCGCTGTGATGTGATGTGAATATTCATCAGCGGGCGAGTCCCATGCGCAAGCAGCCACGCACGGACGTACATAGCGATATAGACACACACACACACACGCATAGACATACATAGAGACACACACACAGAGACATACATAGAGACACACACACATAGACATGCACACACATAGACATACATAGAGACACACACACATAGACATACATAGAGACACACACACATAGACATAAAAAGAGACAGAGACACACATAGACATACATAGAGATAGAGACACACACACACATAGACATACATAGAGATACACATACATAGACATAGAGATAGAGACACACATACACACACATAGACATACATAGAGACACACACGCATAGACATACATAGAGACACACACACACAGACATATATAGAGACACACACATAGACATACAGAGAGACACACACACATAGACATACAGAGAGACACACACACATAGACATACATAGAGACACACACAGAGACATACAGAGAGACACACACACATAGACATACAGAGAGACACACACACATAGACATACATAGAGACACACACAGAGACATACAGAGAAACACACACACATAGACATACATAGAGACACACACACACATAGACATACATAGACATACATAGAGACACACACATAGACACATAAAGATACATAGAGACATACACACACATAGACATACATAGAGATAGAGAGACACACATAGACATACATAGACACACACATAGACATACATAGAGACAAACACATATAGACATACATAGAGATAGAGACACACAAAGAGACATACAGAGAGACACACACACATAGACATACATAGAGATAGAGACACACACACATAGACATACATAGAGACACACACACATAGACATACATAGAGAGACACACTCGCACATAGACATACATAGAGACACACACACATAGACATAGAGACACACACACATAGACATACATAGAGATAGAGACACACACACATAGACATACATAGATACACACACATAGACATACATAGAGACACACACACAGAGACATACATAGAGACACACACACATAGACATACATAGAGACACACACATAGACATACATAGAGATATAGACACACACATAGACATACATAGAAACACACAAACATAGACATACATAGAGATAGACACACACACATAGACATACATAGAGACACACACACATAGACACACACAACAACAACCGCCATTCGCCACTAAGTGGCGGTGACGTCACCACGACGCTTGTGCCAGGCCATGTGCACCCTGAGGCCACGTGAAGTGTCGAACGCCCGCTGGCAGGAGGTCACGGGGCAGACCCAGGTGCCACGGGTCGACTGACCGAGATGACCGAGATGACTGGCTGATGCACCACCTGTGCCCCCTACTGTGCCAACTTGCTGTGCTTTAGCCACCCGGCGCTCCGCTCGTTGTTGTGAGCGTCGCTCCTCCGCCCTCCGTTGTTGTTGGAGGGCGACTGCCTCCAACTGCCCAGTAGCGTCCTTCACGAGCCTCCTCCACTGAGGCCGATCTTGACACCGCTGGTACCGGTCATCGGCAAGTCCACTCAGCTCCACGTCCTCCTGTACCACATCACTCCATCTCTTCTCTAGCCCGTGCCGCGCCCGTTTAGCCCCCTCGATCCGGCCAAACAAAAGCTGTTTAGGCATGCGGTGGCTGGGCATGCGGGCTACATGACCCAGCCAACGCAGCCTTGCCTGCCGGAGGAGCTCACTGATGGGACTTTGCCCAGATCTTTCAAGGACTTGTGAGCTCCTCACACAATCCAGCCTGGTTAAACCCAGGATGGATCGTAGGCAGGCCAGCCTAAATGTTTCCAACCGGCGAAGATGCTCCACTAGGGGGGTCCACGTTTCGCAAGCGTAGAGAAGGGAGGGAATGACCGTGGCCGAGAAGACCTGAAGCTTCGTGCGGAGCGACAGACCAGGTAGCTTCCACACAGCGTTACGCAACCGATGAAAAGATATTGCCGCTCGACTGATTCGGAGTGAGACCTCTGCTGATAAACTGGAGCCTGTCATGAGCACACTGCCCAGGTATGGGAAACTCTCTACTCTCTCCACAACTGCCCCATCACCGATTGGGAGTTGTGGGGGCGGAGTGCCCGATGGTACAAAATAGACACACACAGACATAGAGACACACACACATAGACATACACACGCGTGTATATATTCACAGACCTATAGAGACAAACAATTTGACACGTGCAGATAGACAAATACAGAAACACACAGACGCATGCAGACACACGCACAGATACATCGACAACGTTAGACTCCATGTGGCGGCTACGTCACCAGGGCGCTTGTGCCAGGCTAGGTGCACCGTGAGTCCATTTGTCGAGGGCTCGTTGACTTGTGCATGTGCGCAGACACGTGAGCTACAGGGCCACGAAGACGACTCACTTGTGGATTGACGCCTCGACAAAGATAAAGGCAAAGTTGCCCCGCGTAGCCGACACAAACCGTCGGGGCAAGTGCTGAGGGCGAGCGTCTATTCAAAGCCGCGATGACTTTCATCGATGCTCGAACTTGAGTTCGATCCCAGCTCCCGACCCCAATAACCGCGGTCCTGGGCCATCCCCTAGGTCGACTCGGCCGCAAACGGGTAGCTCGTGCGGCGTGCGGACGTCGGCACTGGGGGAAGACAAAGGCGGCTGGGGAGTGGTGCTGGTCACCCAGCCTTCTCGTACACGCCTTGATAGGTGCTCGCTCGCAAGCTGCACAGTTAGGGAGTGTGGATGTTCGGCTTCTGTTCTCACAGTGAGTTATGTAAGCACGTGCAAGCAGCAGCAGCAGGCACACTGGAGGTGGCCACGCATTGGCAATGCCATTGTCACTTTTATATTCTTAGGTTTTTTTCGGTAAAGTCACGTAGGTAAAAAAATAAAATTATTAAAAGTAAAATAAAAAATAAAATAAAAATCACGACGTTTCGGAGGCAACACAAGCTTCCGTCTTCAGGTGGAACCGTCACAGCACGCTTGCTGTATCAAGTGATTTTTATTTTATTTCTTATTTTACTTTTGATTAATTTAAATTTTTTACCTACGTGACTTTACCGAAAAAACCTAAGAATATGAATCCATTGCCACTTGCCCAGGATGGTCTCGCAGAGTCTCCAGGACTTCGTTTTAAAGAGGATCCTGCTTTACACGGCTGGCTACGTGCGGTGCGAAAGAAGTTAAAGAAGCTAAATTCCTCTTGATATGCAAATTCCTTTGTCAAGGCGCTCTTCCCCCTCCAACCCAGCTTAAATATACGCTGCCAAGCCTGGTGGTGTTCATTCAGACGCTGTCTTTCCGACAGCCCTGTTCTTCACCTGAGGACGGCTGCTTGCGTTGTGGCCAAAAAGTCGTGAGAATTGTATTTTATTATGTTTTATTTTTTATTATTTTATTATTTCCCTTCTGCGTGACATTACCGAAAGAACCAAGAAGATGAATTCCTGCAGTCACGAAAGCTTTAAATCGAAAGTTAGACGTACATTGTGTGATTGTGCGGCCATCATGTCGAGCGGGGAATGAGAGTGTGGCCCTCTGTGTGGGATTCCTTGGTGGGGGAAAAAACCCAAAATGTTTGGCCGCGGATCGATCGGAGGCTGAGTTCAATTCCTGATTTGGGGGTTTGCACGTACGCCCACCATCATCATCAGCGTCATAAACCAGACTTCTTGAAAATCAGCACCGCCTGCATTCATGAAATCACCTCGCCAGGGCACTGCATCAGGCACTCTATGACGATCAGTCGGAGGGACTATTTGGTAACACTATCATTGGCAGTGGTGCACAAATAACACAACAACAACAACAACAATAACTCCACACACTAACAACACAATGGCACTGCCTTGAAAGAAAATGAATTGCACGTGCTATGAAGTAAGAGCCATTGCTCAAAGCATCGCCTACAATGCAATGTTCCTTTTAAGGCAGTGTTATACTGGTAGAAACCTCCTGGTTACACCAGCCCACAGGGGATTATTGTGTCCGTCGTGCAGGGAAGGGCTGGGTGGGGAGAGGGGGGCTGGGTGGGGAGGATGGGGAGGGGCTGGGTGGGGAGGGTGGGGCTGGGTGGGGGGTGGGAGGGTGGGGCTGGGTGGAGAGGGGCTGATCACCCTGTGGTGCCCTTATAAAACTCAACGTTTAACCTACTCACACCGGCTTGTGCCCGCCCTCACAGTCGGGCATATTTGCGGAATACACCATGCCGCCGTTGACCCTGGCCATTGACTGAGCAACCCACGAACTACCAACTCGGACAGAGCAGCGGGGTCACGTGCAGTCGAAGATGTCTCTGACCTCCAAGCGCTCGATCACAGGCGGGCCGCTCGCCACCATCACCGCGAATCACCCAGGTCAGCCAAGGTCAGCCAAGGGTCAGCCAAGGGTCAGACAAGGTCAGCCAAGGGTCAGCCAAGGTCAGCCAGGGTCAGCCCAGGGTCAGCCTAGGTCAGCCAAGGTCAGCCAAGGTCAGCCCAGGGTCAGCCCAGGGTCAGCCCAGGGTCAGCCAAGGTTAGCCAAGGTCAGCCCAGGTCAGCCCAGGGTCAGCCCAGGGTCAGCCAATGTCAGACAAGGTCAGCCCAGGGTCAACCAAGGTCAGCCTCCGCGAGCCCTCGCCGAAAGTTATCGCGCACTCCGTGAAAATACGTTGCGTCGTCGTGGGCCGCGGTCAATCCACTGCTGGATGAGCATCTCCCTGCGCCACCGCCACGGACTGTCAGCGCAAATAAAGGAGAGAGAGAGAGAGTTTGTGTGTGTGGTTTTTTATGGTCAATCAAGCGGCGTTCACGGACGTGGTCTTTTGGTGTCGCTCTAATGAGCTGATCGCCACCCGGATTCGCTTTGCCTGACGGCATAGACGGTGATGCTGCCGCTGCTGTTTGCTTTCATCCATTGTAGCTCTCGGTGACCCCAAACTCTATCCTCTCCCTCCCCGCCCCACCAACATGACCCATCGCAAAGGAGTCACGACCTCCTATTACCAAAGAGCTCATCAACAACACAGGAGCACCACCACCACCACCATCATCGTCGCAATCAGACGGGAGGAGAGCTTCCTTTTTGTCCGGGCCACGTGCGACAATAATTACCGCCAACGTTTAAAGCAAACTCGACCAAATCGCTCCTCCGCATGCTGACAGCGGTGTGTTGTTACCCAATCGTCGTTGACGCGCCGCTTCGTTCTGCTCTGACGCGCGTTGTGTTTTTCGTAACGCGGTGAATTTTATTTTTTAAATCCTTTATATTAAGTTCACTTGCTTGCTTGCTTGCGCGCTTACGACCGTGCAAATCTTTCGGTCGTTTTTTAACCCACTTCCCGTGATCCAATCGAGCTGACATTTTGCACACAGACTCGTTGTGCGTGACAATTAATTTTCGTAAATTTTTTTCTCCCAAATTTTTACACATTTTAGGAAAAAAAAAATTATATTTAATTACCAATTGCTTAATGGTGGCAGGCAATCATCTGACCCATAGGTGGCAGCCATCTCAAGCCAGAGGACGAGAGGACTCTAGCCGCCACGCATATAAAGGATTTAGAGTGAAAAACTTTGTTTTTACGGGTTAATTTTTTCGGGGGTTTGTTTTACAACGCGGACGCGAATTGGACACAACGCGATCGAGCGAACGGAACTTGCGTCGCGAGAGTGGGGGGCACGCGCTTGAGCGGCTGGCTGCCTTGGAATGAGCGTCACCGCACGAGACGAGAAATGCTTCTGGATGCTTCTGGACGCTACACACGCGCTTCAGGTCTTTGTTCAGCCTGCGTACGAATCTCACGGCTTTTAGCGACGCATTTATATATTTACGCGATCTAAAACACCGGAAAAACTCCTCTATTGTGGATGATATTGGTCGCGAAAGCCAACGTGTTCAACCGCATCTCACATGCTATCGCGGATTGTGCTCGGCTCCATATTACACATGATTTATTACAACGCAATTTTGCCATAGCGCGGTGTTCTTCACTACTACTGCGTTATAGGAGAACGGGCTGTGTGTTGAAATTTTTTCGCACCATGCCAATCGGAGGTGCGGGGAAAGGACAGCAAATTAAACAAAAAAAATTAGTTCTAAAAAAAATAGTTCTAAAAAAAATAGTTCTAAAAAAAAACAGTTCTAAAAAAATAGTTCTAAAAAAAACAGTTCTAAAAAAAATAGTTCTAAAAAAAACAGTTCTAAAAAAAATAGTTCTAAAAAAAATAGTTTTCAGTCGAGATTTAAAAGTGCGTAGCTCCTAGTGGCTTCTTAATATCGGTAGGAAGAGCTGTCCAGACGGCCGCAGTGACCATCTTTGTTCGATGGTTAGTCAAAAGCCATGAGGTTCCTTTATGCAAAACATTTTTATTTTTAGGCGCTTCAAAGTCAAAGTGATTTCCCATTTCAAATTAAGCTCTGAGCCAGTGGTGGAAATTACATATTCCTTTGGCGGGGCGAGTCTTTTCATCAGACAAGCGCCGTTGTTCACTTCCCCCACAAAGTGGTATTGGTTTATCGACCCCGAGGGATGATTAACTGAGTCAGCTCATAAGTAGGATTTGAACTCGCGGCCTTCGCGACTGCAAGCTGCTGAGCCGCCTGGCCGATTGCTGGCAGGCTGTCTTGGAGAACTGGCGATTGGCGTAAGGCACTACAACTAGAATACAAGGTACGCCAAACCACAAGTAAAATCCGACATGGGTAAGCTTTATACTGGTAGGAACCTCCTGGTTACACCAGCCCACAGGGGATTATTGTGTCCGTCGTGCAGGGAGGGGCTGGGTAAGGAGGGAGGGGCTGGGTGGGGAGGGGAGGGTGGGGAGGGGCCGTTTGGGGAGGGTGGGGCTGGGTGGGGGGTGGGAGGGGTGGGGCTGGGAGGGGAGGGGCTAGTCACCCCGTGGTGCCCTTATAAAACTCAACGTTCAACCTACTCACGCCGGCTTGTGCCCGCCCTCACAGTCGGCCATATTTGCGGAATACACCACGCCGCCGTTGACCCTGGCCATTGACCGAGCAACCCAACGTTCCTACCAGCTCCCTCCGCAGGAATATCTTATTTCCAGACCCTGACGCCTGTCGTATATTTGGAGTTTGCGTGTTATCTCTCTCTCTCTCTGTGGCCGTCTGGAATGCTCTTCCTTCCGATATTAAGAAGCCACTGGAGCTATGCGCTTGAAAATGTACACTGAAAACTCATTTTATGAAAACTGCTTTTGGTGTTTCGTTTGTCTTCCTCCGATTATCGCAGTGGGCTACGTACGGTGCGAAAGAAGTTCAACATACGTACACACACGGGCGTGCTCTGTGAAGCGCCCGGCTGCTGTAGTTGTCGGACGAGGCGAGAGAGGGTTCATTAAAACAGAATCAGAATGAGGAATCCGACGAGCTGCAAAGCCCCTTATCACACATGTCCAGTAGGAGGAGGTCATACGTACACCCACATATATTTCTAGATTTGAAGCTTTCGTGACTGCGAGGAGTCATATTCTTAGGTTTTTTCGGTAAAGTAACGTAGGTAAAAAATGTTAATTAATAAAAGTAAAATAAAAAATAAAATAAAAATCACGACGTTTCGGAGGCAACACAAGCTTCGGTCTTCAGGTGGAACCGTCACAGCACGATTGCTGAATCAAGTAAAGAGAAATTCCAAGAAAACAGTTTCTCTCACTTGATACAGCTATCGTGCTGTGACGGTTCCGCCTGAAGACGGAAGCTTGTGTTGCCTCCGAAACGTCGTGATTTTTATTTTATTTTTAATTTAAATTTTTTACCTACGTGACTTTACCGAAAAA
>NC_136312.1:6653253-6745753 GCF_964198595.1 Lampetra fluviatilis | reverse complement strand
ATCGATATCTGGTCATCATTATTAGATCTCCTTTACCAGTACCAAAATATAATAATAGGGTCTTTCCCCTTATTATATTTTGGCACTGGAAAAGGAGGTCTCATGATGTAGATGCTCACCCCGAGCTCTCGTTACTCTGATAGTGCCGCATTGTCTTTGAGCAGTACGCCTTTTGGCGTCCTCTGGTCGAGCACCAATTGGGTCGAGGCTCAAAAGAAAGCCGTCCCTGGGTGTGGACCAATCAGTTTCAAGGACAATGCATTATATATTATTATAGTGTTTTTTGTTTGCATTTTGCCTGCAAGTATTGCGGTTAATGCAGATATGAATCCTTGTAAAAAGGTTTCAGTTTTGTTGCATAAAAACGGGGAAAACCCCAATTATTTAATTTGTTCATCCTCACAGCAACAGCAGCAGCAGCGGGGGTGGTGGCTTTTATCGGTTGCCCACCGCAACGAACGCATCGGAGCGCTTTCGGATGCGGTTCTGCGGCCGTCTCGAACCGCCCTGCATTCCTTCCTTGCGATAATCGGGAGCCACGGGGAGCTCGGCGCTTTTTAATAGAGGTTCAAAACTAATTACTCGAAAAATATTTTTCGTGTGCAGTTTGTTGTCCTTGGGGCCGTCCATAAATGACGGCGTCACGCGTTTTGGACGATTTTTGACCGCCCCCCACCCTCCCCCTTCGTCACACGGCGTCACAAAAAGTCAGACCTCCCCCCTCAAATATGACGTCACAAAGCTCTGCCCCCCCCCCCCCCCAAAAAAAAATAAAACATGCTTCAAATCGCTTTAAACTATTGTCATTGTAGTGCGTATTTAATGTAGCGCGGCACTCTGATGTTGTAGGAGAAAACATTTATGAAAAAGTCTATTTAATTAAATAGAACGTGTTGTCTATATTCATTTAAAGTTGCGCATTTTGATGTGACGTCACATTTCTCAACCCCCCCCCCGCACCTCGTCACACATCGTCACAAAAGTCTGACCCCACCCCCCCCAGGGTCGTGACGTCATTTATGGACGCCCCCCTTCCCCAGGCATCTACGATGAGCACGGTTGGCTATGTACGGCGCGAAATAAGTTCAACATACGCGCTGTGAAGTGCCCAGCTGCTGTAGTTGTTGGACGAGGCGAGGCAGGGTTCATTAAAACAGAATCAAAAGGAGGAATCTGATGAGCGATAAAGCTCTTTTTCACAGATGTCCAGTAGGGGGCGGGTCAGAACAAGCATGCCTGTCAACCACTTATCAGTGGCCCTATCTCTTTACGGACCAATCCAGACCTCATTGATCACCCCGTGCTCACTTTTAAATCTCAACGTTCATCCTACAAAGTCCCATCACAAGGTGAGAAACACAAACACATAGACACAACACTTTTTTTGCTGGCCCGTATTGAGAAACGGCTGTACGTTGTACGGACCCGAAAACTCAACTTCCCTGTACAAGAATACGGGGTGAACCGTATGGGCTGACAGCTATGAACAAACAATACCAAATAAAAACACGACAAAATGAGTGCAAAAGTTTAGTGGAAAGTCAAAGAAATCGCTTGAAATGACATACAAGTGAAACTAAAACTACTTTGTAAGCTCACCATTGGAACCTCCTTTGCCAGTAGCAAAATATTATCATTGGTTTTTCACCCTTTTATCTTGCCAACAAAACTGACACCATTTTTAAAATCCTTTATATTAAGTTCGCTTGCTTGCTTAGGACCATGCAAATGTTTCGGTAGTTTTTTTAACCCACTTCCCGTGATCCAATCGAGCTGACATTTTCCACACAGACTCGTTGTGCGTGACAATTAATGTTCGTGAAAATTTTTTTCCAAAATTTTACACTTTTTAGAACAAAATTTTTATATTTAATTACCAATTGCTTAATGGTGGCAGGCAATCATCTGACCCATAGGTGGCAGCCATCTCAAGCCAGAGGACGAGAGGACTCTAGCCGCCACGCATATTAAGGATTTATAGTGAAAAAATTTGTTTTTACGGGTTATACTTATTACAAAGAGTCATGTTTGCATTGGCCACAATACCTGCGGTCAGAATGCAAACAAAAACACAACTCTGATAATGATATGCACTGTCCTTGAAATTGATTGGTCCACACCCGAGACAGCTTTTCTTAGAGCCCAGTCTCACAATGGTGTTGGACCAGATGACGCCAAAAGGCAACCGCAGGTATTGTGGTAAATGCAAACATGACTCTTTGTAAAAAAAAAGGTGTCAGTTTTGTTGCCAGATAAAAGGGTAAAAAAATTAACCCGTAAAAACAAAGTTTTTCACTATAAATCCTTTATATGCGTGGCATCGGTTTTATTTTATTATTCATTTCTGTTTTTCTTGAGTAAGAGTTTCATTTTTATCACATTGGTATTTTAAATTAAATATGAAAAAAATTTCCCTAAAAAGTGGAAAATTTAGGATTTTTTTTTTCACGAAAATAAATTGTCACGCACAACGTGTCTGTGTGCAAAATGTCAGCTCGATTAGATCACTGGAAGTGGGTTAAAAAACGACCGAAAGATTTGCACGGTCGTAAGCGCGCAAGCAAGCAAGCAATTGAACTTAATATAAAGGATTTAAAAACCAATGACAATATTTGGTAAACTAACAGCTAATCGGCGTCTAATTTCGGAAGCGACCCTGGCCCACGAACGAAATCTTAGCGACGTTGCAGCCGTGATCCATTAAACATCGCTCGCCCATGCCCAGCGCGCCTTTAGCGGACTTGGAGAGGCGTGCGCTTGATATTCTCATCGCAGCCAACTTGAAGATCATTTGCACGACGCTAACTCAATTCTCACTCGGGTTTACATCTTTCACCATCGCTGGGGTGGGGGGTGGGTGGGGGTGGGGTGGAATCGAAACAACGCCCAGAATGTGACAATTCGTCTCGGCTAACAACGGGGATTGCGTGCGGATTACATTGCGGGTGCATTGTTCACTCCAATTACAACACGACACGAGACGGAAATGATTTAACGAATGCGTGGTTGATGTATCCAACAAGTTAATTCCGATTCGCAATTCATTATTTTTTTAAGCGGGAATTATTTTCCTTATTTAGATCGCGGATGTAAAGTAAGACAGTGATAATCGTGGTGCTATCGTGACTGCAGGGATTCATGTTCTATGGGTTTTTCGGTAAAGCTCACCCCGCCAGCCCTCTCTCTATTTGAGGCCTCGACACAGAGGAATTGGGTCTCTGTGTGTCTATGCTGTGTGTCTATCTCTGTGTGTCTCTGTGTTTATGTTGTGAGTCTATCTCTGTGTGTCTCTGTGTCTATGTTGTGTGTCTCTCTCTGTGTGTCTCTCTCTATGTGTCTATGTTGTGTGTCTCTGTGTGTCTCTGTGTCTATGTTGTGTGTCTCTCTCTGTGTGTCTATGTTGTGTGTCTCTTTCTGTGTGTCTCTGTGTTGTCTCTCTCTGTGTGTCTCTGTGTCTATGTTGTGTGTCTCTCTCTGTGTGTCTCTTTCTGTGTGTCTCTGTGTTGTCTATCTCTGTGTGTCTCTGTGTCTATGTTGTGTGTCTCTCTCTGTGTGTCTATGTTGTGTGTCTCTTTCTGTGTGTCTCTGTGTTGTCTATCTCTATGTGTCTCTGCGGTGTCTCTCTCTGTGTGTCTCTCTCTGTGTGTCTATGTTGTGTGTCTCTGCTTGTGTGTCTGTGCTGTGTGTCTCTCTCTGTGTGTCTGTGTCGTGTGTCTCTCTCTGTGTGTCTGTGTCGTGTGTCTCTCTCTGCTTGTGTGTCTGTCTGTGTATCTATGTTGTGTGTCTCTCTCTATGTGTCTATGTTGTGTCTCTCTCTGTGTGTCTATGTTGTGTCTCTCTCTGTATGTCTCTGTGTTGTCTCTCTCTCTGCTTGTGTGTCTGTCTATCTGTCTATGTTGTGTCTCTCTCTGTGTGTCTCTGTGTTGTCTCTCTCTGCTTGTGTGTCTGTCTGTATGTCTATGTTGTGTGTCTCTCTCTGCTTGTGTGTCTCTCTGTGTGTCTATGTTGTGTGTGTCTCTCACTGTGTGTCTCTGTGTCTATGTGTCTTTGTTGTGTGTCTCTCTCTGTGTCTCTGTGTGTCTTTGTGTCTGTCTGTGTCTATGTTGTGTCTGTGTGTGTCAATGTTGTGTGTCTCTCTCTCTGCTTGTGTGTGTCTGTGTGTCTCCGTGTCTGTGTTTTGCCTCTCTCTCAAATTTAGTTCTACCTGATGACGGTTGCTTGTGTTGCAATCGAAACGTCGTACACTATCAATCAATTTATTTTCTTTCTACTGACTTTACCGAAATAACCAAAGAGTAAAGCAACGCAGATATAAAAAAAAAAATCACCTGATGACGATTGCGATCGAAACGTCGCGATATTTGTATTACGTTTCTATCTACGTGGCTTTAACCAAAAGACCCAAAGAATAATAGTGGTGGTGATGATGATGATGATATTAAATAACGCTGATAATCTCCACGAGTGGATGGAACCCGCCCCGGGGAGCACCTACATCGAGGAGACGGAGCGATTTGAGCGGCTTGGGTGTGCAACGAAGTTTTGCTTGGAATCAGAATATTCATTCATCCCCGGAGGAAATCCGATGAGCTACGAAGCATTTTTTTTCACACGCGTCCAGTGGGGGCACGGGGTCGGAAATTTATAACAAACAAACAACAATAACAGACAGACAATATGAGTGCAAAGTAGAGAAAAAGTAAACAAATCCCTTCAAACATCTATAAATACAGAGACCGATAGACTCACACAGAGACCCATAGACTCACACCGAGACCCATCGACTCACACAGACACCCATAGACTCACACAAAGACCCATAGACTCATGCAGACCTATAGACTCACACAGAGACCCATAGACTCACACAGAGACCGATAGACTCACGCAGACCCATCGACTCACACAGAGACCCATAGACTCACACAAAGACCCATAGACTCATGGAGACCTATAGACTCACACAGAGACCCATAGACTCACACAGAGACCGATAGACTCACGCAGACCCATCGACTCACACAGAGACCCATAGACTCACACAAAAACCCATAGACTCACGCAGACCCATCGACTCACACAGAGACCCATAGACTCACACAGAGACCCATAGACCCATAATTTGTTGTCCTTCCCCTGGACACCTCCGATTTGCACGGTTCGTTACGTACGGCGCGAAAGAAGTTCGACATACATACAATGACGAATTAAAAGGTAAGGTATAACGATGTGACCCGAATGTGTTGTTACATCTGTAACTTCCTTAATCACGCTCGATTGCCCCAGACTGCACACCCATTGACACATCAAACGATGAAGAAATGGACTCCGCTTTCAACTAATTACATTCTAGAATGGGATTGAATAATTACATGCAATTAGCACCGTTTCATTATTAATGAATTTGACTCACCCTGGGTAACCCGGAGGGCAAACACCGAGAGTTATTCTTAATCAACGACTTGCGTCGTATTTTAATAAATGTTTTAAATGCTGTACGGCCATTCCTATAACAGGTTTGATTATACTGGTAGGAACCTCCTGGTTACACCAGCCCACAGGGGATTATTGCATCCGTCCGTCGTGCAGGAAGGGGCTGGGTGGGGAGGGAGGGGCTGGGTGGGGAGGGTGGGGAGGGGCTGGGTGGGGAGGGTGGGGCTGGGTGGGGAGGGTGGGGAAGGGCTGGGTGGGGAGGGTGGGGAGGGGCTGGGTGGGGAGGGTGGGGCTGGGTGGAGAGGAGAGGGTGGGGATGGGCTGGGTGGGGAGGGTGGGGCTGGGTGGGGAGGGGAGGGTGGGGAGGGGCTGGGTGGGAAGGGTGGGGAGTGGCTGGGTGGGAAGGGTGGGGAGGGGCTGGGTGGGGTGGGGAGGGGCTGGTCACCCCGTGGTGCCCAAATAAAAAACTAAACGTTTAACCTACTCACGCCGGCTTGTGCCCGCCCTCACAGTCGGATATATTTGCGGAATACACCACGCCGCCGTTGACCCTGGCCATTGACCGAGCAACCCAACGTTCCAGTCCCTCCAGAAAAACGCGGAGTTTTTTGGTGATTGTTGCGGGCAAAAATCGTTGATTATGCGGCACGTTTTCTTAAAAAATGCGATGGAATATGCGGGATATTTATGCAATTTTATGCGATTAAATTGCGGGAACTTGCAAAAATTGCGGGAACTTGCAAAAACTGCGGTTTGATGAAAAAGAGAAAAAAAAGTGATTCCCCCAACACCCTATTCACTAGGCTACTACTTTAATGTAAAGAGTCATTTCTTATTACTTCCTATGATAAGCAAGCATACTACATCACAGAAAGTGCTGGGAATATTTAAGTTCTCATCTTGTTTTATTTCAGACCTTAACAAACAGATGGCTCAAACTTACAAAACATTGAGTCGAACAAGTTCTGTAGCTTTACAAAATGAATATGCTACAACTTCTGTAAAAATGAATAAATAAAATATTAAAAAATAAAATGTGTGCTTCCTGTTTTACAGAGGTAGCTATACAAAACAGACATCTTCTGTTAAAATAAGTGTTTTCAGTGCACAGTAACGTAAGCAATACAGTAACAGTACAGTCTTACAGTAATGTAAATTTACATACTACTAACAAAAAAGTGCAATCTTACAACTGTAAAGTTGCATAAACTCCTGAATAAAACTAACTACGTAGCCTCTAACACTGGCCAATCATTCACCATCCTCATCCTCCATCCCCTCTCCCTCAGTGTCCATCTCCTCCCCCTCCACCATCTCCTCCCTCTCAAATGCTCCACTGCGGACTCGTTGGTTATGGTAAAGGAAGACCAAGGCTTTGAGGTTTTGGTTGGTAGTTGATTTTCTTCGGTTAGACAACACTAGTTTGTAGATGCTGTTGCTGCGTTCAGCATCAGCTGAGTTTGAGACAGCATCTTTGTACCGCTTGGCCAAGGAACTCAGCACAGGAAGTCTCTCCTGTAGGCCATCCCAAAACACATCCAAATCCACCACGCCGAATGGTGCAGCTCTGAGTGCTGCTGGACCAAGAGTCTTGAAGTAAGAATCAAATTCATCACCCTGCACTTCAGTGAAACCTGGAATGGCCTTGTAGCTTGCTACGGAGTCATCTAGGAATGCAATGTGGCGAGGGTCAAACACCCTAACCTCCTGGAGAAACTCAATGGCCGGCTGCCCATGTGACATGTACTTGGTGAGCTTTTCTTCAGCGTTTTCATATGCCTGACCAACTGTGCAGAGGATCTGTGTCTTTGTGGTGTAAGGTAAGTTAAACCCTTCAAAGTATTCGGCACACGCCTCATACTGCAGCTCTTTGTTGGCAGCAAAGACCACCTGCAGATCCTCCAGATAAGTGAAGATCTTTGTGGTCACAGGACGTCTGCTCTGGAAGATATCGAGAAGACTTAGGAAGCGTTTGCACTTGTCAGCCATGATGTTGATCTGGACATTCAGGGACTGAGCTAGGTCTTGGTCTTGAAGCATCTCGTGGAGTCTCTCCACAGACTGTGGAGCACTTCTGCTACACACCTATAAAAACACAAATAGAAAGAAAGGAATTAGGTCAAACATACAATATGTTCAATGCAATTATTTTTTTACTTTGATCTTACTAAACTATTCATGTTTGTATGTGCAAAGGGGGTTAACTGATGAAGAAAAGGAAGTGTTAATTGTATTGAGGAATTATGTGAAGGAAGTTTTTACCTCGATTTCCATCTCTATGAACTCCTTGTACAGTCCAAAGTGCTGTGCGTGGTACTGCACTGCAGAGAACCAGGAGTTCCAGCGTGTTGCACAGGGGTTTGGAGGCATGACCGCCTTTTTTCTAGGCAGCTTGTTTGACAAGAAGCAGAGGTATCTTCTCTTGCGTGATCCAGCATTGAAGAACATCTGGGAGAAACTTAGCATGAAGCTGTTCAACTGAACAGAAGGTTTGCGGAAGGCATTGCCTATGAGATTCATTATGTGTGCCATGCATGTGATGTGTATCGAGTTGGGGAACAACGACTGCAGAGCTGCTGTGAATGCCTTCTTCATGTAGGCTGCATTATCAGTGTCGAACACAATCACATCCTCGTTGTTTATGCTGTATTCTTGAAGGCACCTTACGACAGACATGGATACAGTGGAATGATTGCATTGCACAAGGAAAACAGTATCTGCAAGGTAGGCCAAGATCCTCCCAGAATGATCCTTCTCAAGTGGTGCAAGGAGGATATTCAGGACACATCTCCCCTCGACATCTGGAGTCTCATCAAATATCACAGCAAGAGGTTTTCTGGCAAGAAGTGTCTTCAGCTCCTCTTTTTCCTTCTCATATACTGCTCCCAAGTACATATCTTGAAGCTGGTGAAACCCTGGAATGGCGCGGCCATTGATGACTTTCTCATTCAGAAATTTCCTCAGTGCAGGGTGGTCAGTCTTAGACAGTGGGATGTTGATGGCAGTGCAGGTGGCAACCCAGGTTTCACAAATCTACAAACAGAAAAATACTTTTGTATCATTGGGCTGTATTACACACACACACAAAGTCCAGTGTAACCTACAGAAAACTGCTGTATAAAACTGAATCATTTACAGTAAACTTTCACAGAACAGTAGTGTTTCTGCAAATAAAACATAATTCTTTCATGCCAAAATCAATCATCTTGCATGGGAAATTACACTACTGTTAGTCTATCTAACCCTAACGTTAACTTACATCCACACACAACATACTTGGAAATCTCATTCACACACACCTCTCTCTGATTCAATTTAACTATCAGCCTTTTCATAATTTTACAAGCTTTAATCTAATAGGCTACTGACCTTGATTCTTTCAGCCCTAGCAACTGTTTTGGAAGTTGACGCCTCGGTGTAGGTGAGCTGCTTCATCTTGGCTGATTCCGCTGCTGCTTTAACCATCCTCGAATGTTTGTCGGTTGCAAAGTGACTGTCCAGCGTCGACTTCCGCCTGTGGTCCAACACGCAGTTGCACGGAGTGCAAAATAATTTGCCCCCACTGTCATGTAACACACTGGGAAACTGCTTTGCGCGGTCTTTTGCGCTTATGTTTGTTGGCAAATGAGAAAGATTTGCGGGCTTCATCATGGTTTCATTGGCATCGCGGGGTTTGCAGCTTTTCAATGATGTCGCGTAATGAGTGACGTCACTTCATAACGTTCCCATGGCAACATGGGAAATGGCTGCGCTTGTGTGAAGTAAACGCAACATTTTTCAACTTTCTGCTAAGATATATGTGACTTTTTGCAACGAAAATGCGGGGATTATGAAATCATGCAAGCCCGCATATTTTGCGCGCGGAAATCTGCAATTTATGCGGCGAAAGTGCGGCGTATTTGAAACGCGCCCCCCGCATAAATATGCGGACTTTGGCTGATTTTGCATGGAATCATGCGATCGCATAATCGCGTTTTTCTGGAGGGACTGACGTTCCTACCAGCTCCCTCCGCAGGAATGTGTTTATTAGCAGAGCATATTTGTTTGCATGCTCACCACAAGTACGTGTGGTTAATGCACGCTCTATTAATTATTTTTAGTTTAAAGGTTTCAATTTGGTGTTTGAACATCTTAACTCCTGTTTAATAGCCAGAAAGGGTCAAATCTATTTTTATTTTTTCATACGATCAGCCACTTCGTTCAGCTATCATTTGTGGCCAGGTCGCTTCTGAAAAATAAGTTAATAGCTCAGTGGGCTTTCCACCTGTTAAGATAAAACATAGTTTCGTTTTATTTGTGTATATATATTTTTTATTTATTTGCTTACCTTCCTATACAGGTAGTCCCCGACTTACGGTGGAGATGCGTTACGACGACCCCATCGTAAGTCGAAAATAATAATCATTGGAAGGATTTGATTAACCATTTCGGGTCTTAATTGATTGTGTTCACGCTTACAGTGACTTTCAGACCGCATTCCATTCTCTTCTTCTCTCCCCCCTCCTCTTTTCCGAACATAGATGGACTCGTCCATCTGACCAACTGCCAAATCGCTGTCCGTGGTGCTGACGTCAGGACAAACCGCCACTTTTTTCAAATTTTCTTGCTGTGGATTTCACACCTCATGATGATTATTGCTTGTGTTGCAGTCGAAACGTCGTGAGAATTTGTATTGTTTTAATATTTTTATTATTTTATTATTTCCCTTCTACGTGACTTTACCGAAAGAACCAAGAATATAGTTTTATTTTTGTTGTTGTTGTTGTTTTAGAGCAGGGGTGGGGAACGTCCGGCCCGCGGGCCGTATGAGGCCCCCGAAATTATTTGGTTTTGGCCCTGCCAAGGCAACCGCAGGCGGGACTCGAAATTCAAAAAATCTAGGAGCAAACCTGGAAAAGCAGTTGCGAGTAGCAACAACATCATCAACAGCAGCTAACATCACACGCCTCGCCAAAGAGAAGCAGTTCCAGCCATCGCATTAGGGGTGAGTTAATAAAACGTTTGACCAAAAATAACAGGCTAATTTTTAAGTTGATAAATTTGTATGGCCCGCGAATGATGTTATAAATATCCAAATGGCCCTTGGCAGAATAAAGGTTTCCCCACCCCTGTTTTAGAGACATCGTGAAACAGTGGCGTTTGTTCCTGTGCCCTCGTTTGCGATTGCTTTGAAACCGCTTCCTCGAAACCTTAACAACCGAGTCCACTAAACAGCAGTCGGTGCGGGTTGGGGTGCACTGTGAGCTTCGTGGAAGATACAAGTAAACCCGTAAAAACAAAGTTTTTCACTATAAATCCTTTATATGCGTGGCGGCTAGAGTCTTCTCGTCCTCTGGCTTGAGATGGCTGCCACCTATGGGTCAGATGATTGTCTGCCAGTATTAAGCAATTGGTAATTAAATATTTAATTTGTTTTCCCTAAACAGTGTAAAATTTTGGGAATTTTTTTTCACGAACATTAATTGTCTCGCACAACGAGTCTGTGTGTAAAATGTCAGCTCGATTGGATCACGGGAAGTGGGTTAAAAAACGACCGAAAGATTTGCACGGTCCTAAGCAAGCACGCAAGCAAGCAAGCACGCAAGCAAGCAAGCATGCAAGCAAGCAAGCAAGCACGCACGCAAGCAAGCAAGCACGCAAGCAAGCAAGCACGCAAGCAAGCAAGCACGCAAGCAAGCAAGCACACAAGCAAGCAAGCAAGCACGCAAGCAAGCAAGCAAGCACGCAAGCAAGCAAGCACGCAAGCAAGCAAGCACGCAAGCAAGCAAGCACGCAAGCAAGCAAGCGAACTTAATATAAATTATTTAAAAAAACCCAGGGGGTCGTCTGCATTGGGTCTTTCACGAGGTGTTTGGTTTTGTGAGTTATTTTCGACTCCATTCATCTCACCCAGCTTCATCGAGCCGCTGAATTCGCAACAACCTCAGTGATCTGCCTGGACCTGAGGGGCCGTCCATAAATGACGTCACGCGATTTTGGGCGATTTTTGACCCCCCCCCCCTCGTCACACGGCGTCACAAAAAGTCAGACTCCCCCCCCCCTCTCAAATATGACGTCACAAAGCTCTGCCCCCCCCCAAAAAATATAAAACATGCTTCAAATCGCTTTAAACTATTGTCATAGTGCGCATTTAATGTGGCGCTGCACTCTGATGTAGGAGAAAACATTTATTAAAAAGTCTATTTAATTAAGTAGAACGTGTTGTTCATATTTATTTAAAGTTGCGCATTTTGATGTGACGTCACAATTCTCAACCCCCCCCCCCCTCGTCACACATCGTCACAAATGTCTGACCCCCCCCCTCCCCTAGGTGCGTGACGTCATTTATGGACGGCCACTGACCGCATCGGTTTGTCATCCTCTTGGGTGTTGTGCTCCCCTCCTTTGACTGCCATTCCATCACCAGCCTCGTGCGTCGGTCATCAAACCCCTTCGAGGCTATGGCGTTGCCTCGCTTTCACAGTGTCAATATGGATTATCGGATTTGTGTTTGTTCGCTGACCCATATATTCCCACTGTCTGTCTCTTCTCTATATTTCTCTCTCTCTCTGTCAGAATCAAAGGCCAAAGTGGATTCGTGCTCATACAGAAGTGCTGTTCTCATCCGTTTAAAAATAAATGGTGGGCTCCATCCAGTGATGAGTATTTCAGATGATCGAGATGAATACAAACTAAGCGAAACTAAATTTCGATTTAAAGCTTTCGTGACTGCAGGGATTCATCTTCTTGGTTATTTCGGTAAAGTCACGTAGAAGGGAAGTAATAAAATAATAAAAATAAAACATAATAAAATAATTCTCACGACGTTTCGGCCACAACGCAAGCAGCCGTCATCAGGTGAAACCAGGTCTGTCGAGGCGACAGCGTCTGAATGAAACAGCACACGTGCTTGGAGCATATATATAAGCTGGGTTGGAAGGGGGGGGGGGAAAGGGCGCCTTGACAAAAGAATTTGCATATCAATAGAAATTTAGCATATTTATGGGAAATGCAGGTATGTGATTAGTACTACTTATGTCCGTGCATTATGCAGGATTAGCAGTATTTGACCAGGTAAGGCCCACTGAGCTATTAGCTTCTTTTTTAGAAGTGACCTGGTAAAAAAAATGATAGCTCAACGAAGTGGCTTATCACGTTGATATTTATAGCAGCCAAATACTCTAAAGGGACGTTTTTAAATGTGGAGGCAAAAAACCAGAAGACCTGGAGAAAAATCCACGCGACCATGGGGAGAACATTCAAATTACAAAATAACAGCAGGCGTCAGGGTCGGGATCGAACCCACAACTTCCTCCATACCAGACGAGGTAGTTAACATCTCGCCACCGATATTATCATCATCATCAGCAGCAGCACTGATCTAGCCACTGCTGGATAAAGGCACCCCCCAACCTGCAACTTTTCTCACGGTCTCACTATACCAACAATCTATGTAGCTCCTTACACGTGAGATGATTGCATCGCTCCATCTCCGTGGTGGGATGTGTTCTCGATCGTCATGTCAAATCGCTGTTGATGTCTCACAAGTCGGTACTGATTTTATCGATTCCCAACGGATGAAAGGATTTGAATTAATAACCTTCGGTTATGTGTTAATCAGCCGGATATACATTACAAATGCAAATTAATAGGGCCTATAATTTGACCATTTTAAAAATGATATTAGGGGTGTTACTATTATGTTTTAAAATAGTTTTTTATTATTATTATTATGTGTGTCTATATTACAGTCTCATTAATTTGTACCATCAGCATCGTAGATATGATTTAAACATATTGAAATTAAAAAGGGGGAACGAGAGAGAGAGGAGGAAAGGCATCACATGTATAGAATGTGAAGTCTGTAAAATTACGTGCGAAAATGAAAAGCGCAATACGAAAATTGCAAAATGGGGCATGCGTTCATTATGACATTTAGCCCGAATGGGATATGCAGAGCACGAATCTCAATCGCTAAGTGCTGCGCCGTTAGATCGGCGGAGCCTCTGCGCAGATGTTTAACGTGACCCCCTCCCAACCTCCCGAAGCACGTCCTCGTACTGGCCACACGTGACGGGAGTCAGCTTGCATAGTGAGCCGGCGCTCATGACCGTTGGGTCGATAATCGCATTTGACAGATGACACAAGTAACTGCGGCTGATGCAAACGTAGAAATTCATAGTTGTCGCGACAAAATCGCAGAAAATAGCTGACAGCATGAATGTATAAAGATTATATATATGGTGACCGTGCAGGCATGTTAAGGGCAGTTCAAGCTCTCTCTCTTCTCTATGCCGTTGTACTGCCATTGAACTAAGCGTCTGCGCAGATTCATTGTGTCAGAGTGGGTGACGTGTGTCAGGGGTAAGGATAATATATTTTTAAAATATATATATTTTTAAAAAAGCCTTTCTTTTCAATGTCGCCAAAAAATTGATGCACGTGTCTAAAAGCCTCGGAGCGGTGTAATTTTCACGAAAGCCTGTTCCACGTTATTACGAAATCCTTCATTGCATCTCGACGTACTCTCCGTGAGAGGCGGTCACTGCCTGGGGCGGCCTTTATCCAGCAGTAGATTGATTATGACTGATTATGACGTTCCCAATGATTCCCCTTCACACCAGAACAATCCAAAAGACGGTTCCGGTATTAGTATTGATGCGCCACATCCATTTCACTTAACTGGAACCTCTTATTCTATTCTCATGTAGGATTTCAGAATATTGGGCACAATGATATAGGATCGTTCGGGGTAGACGTACCGTGTACTGTCGTGTGAGTGCCACATGTTGAAAATCCGTACTCCAAGCCAGCCTAACAGAGTTCCAGAAAAAAATTGAATCATCATCACCATAAACAGAGTTTACAAATTCTAGATTTGAAGCTTTCGTGACTGCAAGGATTCATATTCTTAGGTTTTTTAGGTAAAGTCATGTAGGTAAAACATTAAAATTAATAAAAGTGCCACATGTTGAAAATCCCTACTCCAAGCCAGCCTAACAGAGTTTAAGAAAATAATCGAATCATCACCATCATCATCATAAACAGAGTTTACAAATGCCTCCCTTCTCAAATTCAATTTATGCATGAAGAGGTAGTCAGTCACTCTTTCCCCTCTGCTGCACCCACGGTCTGGAAGTGCTTTTCTTTCACTCGAGAATATATGACACGATGGGTTGGTTTGAATACTGAACGTTCAAATTGATGGGTGGCACGGCGGTGGAGTGATTACACCTGTGCCTCACAGAAAGAAAATCCTTGATTAGATTCCGGACTCAGGCGCCTGTGTGGAGTTTATATGTTCTCACCTTGATTTGTAATGGCTTTGCTCTGGGTTCCCCACTTTCCTCCAATACCTATGTAATGAGCGACTTCCACGACACGTCGTGTAAGAGGGTACTTCTTTATTACTTACACTGGGCACAACACAGGCCAATCAATACTTGTGCTTCCTCACACTGAGTATAACTCGAGGTATTAACACCTCTACTGGCTACACGCACAGCCGATCACTCGGCATGATCCCATCGCCCAAACTCGGCCACGCGGCTGGCTGGCGGCGTGACGATGACGGTGATGGAACCCACGCAGATCTTCCACGTGACTGGATGACGGAGAGAGATGTTGGTGAGCAGCGACACGCCAGGACCCAGGACCACACACACGAGCCCCGGCTCCGCTCCCCCTTATATCCCCCCAGGCGTGGCTAAGCCCCGCCTCCGGCCACGCCCCCTCGTGGAACCTTCGAGCAGGTTCCCGGAGAATCTCGGCTAGCCCCACCTGTGATCTTTGCCCCAGATACACCTCCCTGTCTGATTGGTTGTTACCGCTGTGGCCGGACCCGTGAATCCCTTCCCAGGCCCTGTCATGTCAGCAGGTGTGACCCTGTCATTACACCTACACATTTTTTTTTGCAATGTAATGACATTTTTGCCAAACATACCAATGCTGAAAAATTACCTGTAAATTACCCAACTGAGATTGCACACAGCAGCGGCACTGCCGCCAACTGTGAATCCTCCTGAAGGGGGGGGGGGGGTGGAGGGGGGTGAAGGGGGGTGGAGGGGGGTGGAGGGGGGTGGAGGGGGGTTGGAGGGGGGTGGATGAGGGGGTGGAGGGGGATGGAGGGGGATGGAGGGGGGTGGAGGGGGGTTGGAGGGGGGTGGAGGAGGGGGTGGAGGGGGATGGAGGAGGGGGTGGAGGAGGGGGTGGAGGGGGTTGGAGGAGGGGGTAGAGGGGGGGCGGAGGGGGGTGGAGGAGGGGGTGGAGGGGGGTGAAGGGGGGGGAGAATGTGGAGGGGGGGAGGAGGAGGGGGGGTGGAGGATGGGGGGTGGAGGAGGGGGGGTGTAGGAGGGGAGGGGGGGGTTGAGCGGTGACGTAACAACGTCACCAAAAAAACCGCCAGTCCAATGTCGTCACCGCGCATCAGGAGCGCGGTGACGTAACAGCACAGCAAAGCTCCCTAACGACGTCACGTCTCCGCCAACAAGTTACGAGATTTTGACGTCACCGCGAGGTTTCGCGTGCGTTTCTTCCCCCCCTCCGTCTCCTCCTCCTCCTCTGCCGTACGCGGAAGCGAGGGGACCCCGTCGCCTCTTCTCTCGCTGCGTGAACCTGGGCCCGTGTGTTTCTCACGAGTGGAGGCTGCCCCGAGGGGTTTGTCGGCTTGAGCTGCGGCGAGCGGCCGATTTCGTCTCTGCCCGTTCGAGGTGAGGCCGCAGCCGTCGCCATCCGCGAACCGCTTCGCGACAAATGTTGGTGTGTTGGTCAGAGGCGAGCCGAGCCGAGCCGCGGCCCCCCGGCCAAGCGAGCGTGGGAGGGTCACAATTCTAGCGTGCGTTCTGGAGGAGGAATCCGATGAGCTGTAAAGCTCTTGTTTGTCAGGGGTGGGAAGGTGGCGAACCGGGGCCGGTACGTAACGGCCACAAGCGGATTACGACAGCAGCACCATAGGGGGCTACAGAAGTAAACAAATCGATTAAAAATACATGGAAATAAAAGCAAACTGTGTTTGTTTGTTTTTAAAATCTTCGTACAAGCCAATGAGCTCATTGCGCAATACGGGGGGTGGGGGTGGTGGCGCTGTTTTAGCTGCTGCTGCTGCTGCTCGAGTCGTCTCGGAGTTTGTGTGAGCACTCGTCGATTCCCATTGATTGCGGAGTTCAATTACGAATCGTCGACGCATTAAATCCACTTGCGATGTAACGTCGGTCACTTTCGCCTTCATTGTTAATCACGACGCAATCTCGAGTCTAGAATCTCTCTCTAACCCCCGGTTCTCGGCTATCCGCGGTGCGCGAGGCCTGTTGCTCGAATCAGCTGATCGGCACGTGACCACCGATGACGTCATCACGTGAACTTCGCACGGGGTCACCGCGGGGTCACCAATGCGTTAACCTGCACTCACCGCCGACGTCATCACGGTGACCTTTTAGCACGGGGTCACCGCGGGGTCACCAATGCGTTAACCTCCACTCACCGCTGCCGTCATCACGGTGACCTTTTAGCACGGGGTCACCGCGGGGTCACCAATGCGTTAACCTCCACTCACCGCCGCCGTCATCACGGTGACCTTAGCACGGGGTCACCGCGGGGTCACCAATGCGTTAACCTGCACTTACCGCTGACGTCATCACTGCATTTCACTGTAGCACTGTATTAATGGCAGTGAATCGTGCACAAAAGAAATTCATGAAGCACCTAACTTCATGTCACTGTATCGCTGTATTTAACTCACCTTCGTTTAGTTCAAAATCACTGCTCTAATACTTTATTTTCTTCAGCTTTCGCTTGCTGGGGTTGTCATCAATTTGAATTCGATACAATGTCTGGAGACTCACAGAGAAATTTATATATTTTATCATAATTTAGAAGCAAAAATTTGACTTACCTTTTGTCTCGAGTGCTGAAGAAATAAATGAAGACACCAAATACTCTTTTTTGCTGCGTATAATAATTTATTTGATTAACTTTAAATAAAGAAACGTCATATTTGAAGCGACTTTGCGAAAAAAAAAATCTTTCTGCTCAAACTTCTTCCGCGTGAGTGTAAAAATCCACCCCCTCATGATTATTGTATTATTAATGAGGGGGGGGGGGGGTGGCATGTGGAGTGACGTCACGCACGTTACACACATTTCTGGGCTATTATAGTAGTAACTAGCTTCACTACCCGGCTTCGCCCGGGACTTGGATTCTTGTCTTGGATAAATTTCAAATTTCTTATTCCCTTATCTTTCACTGGAAATCCCTGAAAAAAATGTATGCTTGCAAGAAAGAAAAAAGCCGAAACACATCAATTTACCTAAATCGGATGTTTTCACTCGAGGATATTCAACCTTATAACCCACTTCTACGTCAGGTTGACTTTCGCTTAGAAATTCCAGACAGCATGAGCTGTGAAAATTTCATGACGCCAGAGCTCAGCGTTGGAGAGTTTTTGCTTCTTCACACAAACAAAAAAATGTAATTTCTGCTTTATAATGAAGATAGTGAAATTCATCCTACCAATGCACCTAAAGAAAACAAATTCGCGTTCGTCTGGCTCTTCCTGACTATCACCATACATCACCTGCTTTAATTCACGTTTCTCTCAGCACCCCCCCCCCCTACCAATCTGTGCAAAAGATTCACCACCTCTGCTCGAGTTCGAAAGACATCAAATGTTGTTTTGTGGGATCAAGGCTGAATAACAATTCCACACGAGTGGTTGAGGCAGCCAATGGTGCAGTGATGTGGATGAGTGAATTTGGGTTACAACGGGACACCACAACCCTCTCTGATGGTAAACACAGCAACAGCTTAAATCTACAGCTGGGCAGGGTGCATGGGGGAGGGTTACAATGTTCTTTTTTCCAGGGGTGTGTGATGCAGCATCTCCTTTGACCGTCCTCTCTTCCCCTTGCTCTCCCCCGCCCTCGCCTGCACAACAAATCCCTGATCTTTTTTCTGCCCGGCCGAGCTTAGCTCTCCAATGACGACTGCTGCCGTTTAATTTTCACTTGAAGCGCCCCCCGTGTCGGGCAGCGGGGAGAGCCGGACAGATTAAGGCAAACGCTGCAGCATTGTGTCCCTTTTTATTACACCGAGTGGAGCGACGCTGAAGTCTGCTCGTGCGGCCAACATGGCTGTTTAATAACAACGCGCCAAGGTGGAGAACGTGTGTATTGGGTGCAGCACGCAGTGTTACGGGTACAGGCAACCATATTCTCTCCGAGGTATTCGTTATCTCAGGCCCTCCTTTTGCCCGAGCCATTGAATAGTCATGCCCGATCATGTGACCATCTGAATTATCTCGTGCATAATACATTCATTCGCCTTCTTGGTTCTTTCGGTAAAGTCACGTAGAAGGGAAATAATAAAATAATTAAAATAAAACATAATAAAATAATTCTCACGACGTTTCGGCCACAACGCAAGCAGCCGTCCTCAGGTGAAGACCAGGTCTGTCGGGGAGACAGCGTCTGAATGAAACACCACCACGCTTGGAGCGTCTATTTAAGCTGGGTTAGAAGGGGGGAAGGGCGCCTTGACAAAATAATTTGCATATCAAGAGGAATTTAGCATATTTATGGGAAATGCAGGTATGTGATTAGTACTACTTGTACATGGCAAACAACGTATTATGTCATTGGGTTGTTTCTGCTGGAAGTAAAATGTAACGTGTAACATTTTATCGTGACGCGTTACTGGTTTGTTTTACATTCGCAAGTTAACTTTAAATATGTAATCATCGTCGTCATCATCGTGAGCCAAGATCTCTCCGCTGTTTGGTTGCTGGAGCATATTTGTCGGGGAGTAAGGGAGAGATGTGAGGAGGGAGTTGGGTGTTGACGAGTCCATGCAAGATCTTCAGGACGGCGAGTGAGATCTTGAAATTGATGTGGAATTTGATTGGGAGGCAGTTGAGGATTGAGGTATCGTGGTCACAGATTTAGGCTGCCGGTGAGGAATCTGACGGCATTTTGGATCATTTCGACGTTGGAGATGAGGGATTTTGTGAGGCCTTAGAGGAGAGAGGTCAGCAGATGGTGCAGTAATTTTAGCTGTGACGGTCCCACCTGATGACGGAGACTTGTGTTGCCTCCGACACGTCGTGATTTATTATTTTATTTTATTTCCATTATTACTTTTATTAACTTTTAATTTTATTTTTTACCTACGTGACTTTACCGAAGAAACCTAAGAGTGTGAATCCTTGCAGTCACGGAAGCTTCAAATCCGGAAAAAACTAACGAACGTTAGTTGGAAAGTGAAATTACAAAAAACAAGCAGGGGGGGGGGGGAGTGTCACCAATGGCTGCCGCGCGTATTTGCCCCTTTGACGGTGTTTCCCTTCCCAGGCGGTCATCATGGCGCAGCTCGGCGCGAGCGGCGGTGCTAGCGGGGAGGCGCGCGTGGCTCCGGCCGCGGCGCGCCAGTGGTGCGGTGGCGGCGGCGGCGACGGTGGCGGCGAGGCGCAAGTTTACCGCGTGCCGGTTGTGCAGCCCGACCTGCGACGGGAGGAGACGGTGCAGCACATCGCCGATGCGCTCGAGGCCCTGTCGCGCATCTCCATCGACATCTTCTCACGGTGAGCCGCGTCCGTCCGTCCGTCCGCCTGCCGTCTCCGTCAGCAATCCCGTTCGCCGGGGATGTAGTACTCTTTGGTTTTTTCGGTAAAGTCACGTGGGTGAAAAATTAATGAAAAACAACTCAATTATATCACGAAGTTTCGGAGGCAACTCAAGCTTCCGTCTTCAGGTGGAACCGTTACAGCCAAAATCCCTGTAATAAATGGTTTTAGTTTTACCTACGTGACTTTACCGAAAAACCAAAAGAGTATGAATCCGTGCAGTCACGAAAACTTCAAATCTAGAATTAATGCCGGGAATGTTGTTTCCTTTCGATATTAGGAAGCCGCTCGGGAGCTGTGCACCTTTAAATCATCTGGATTGAAAGCTTATTTTTTTCAAACTGATTTTTTCGTGTGTAGTTTGTTGTCCCTCCCCCCCCACCCCACACCTCCACTTATCACAGTTGGCTACGCACGGTGCGAAATAAGTTTGACGTACGTAGGTACAAACTGACGTTCTGTCTGCGAATGCGACACCCATCGATGTCTGCGTGCCCATTCACATGGCTGTCTTTCGATACATTCTTTGGGAATTCTGTCCATCGATCTCTCTGTTTGCCTGTCAATCCACCCAGTGGTCCATCCGTCCCACATTATTTCTATCCCTGTGACATACTCGTGGTCCGTTTCTCTGTCTATCCACTGACTGTGTCAGCTGTCCATCTGTATGACATTCTGTCCTTCAATTTGACATTTCGTCTGTCGCTTTCTCTGTCCATCCTCCTTTGCACGGCTATCTATGCGACATGCTGTCTACATAATAAAATAATAGGGGTTTTCCCCTTTTTTCTGGCAACAAAACTGAATCCTTTTTACACGGATTCATGTCTGCATTAACCACAATATTCGCAGTCAAAATGCAAAAAAACACACACCATGATAATATATGTGTAATGTAGTAACTCCACGGGAGACGACTTCACGGGTAACACACTCTTTATTTTATCAAACTTGGTTACAGGTGACTAACACCTACTTTGTATCTCGGGTGACAACACCCACTTAGCTACTTGGCGACTAACGCCCACTGAGCTACTCGGATGACCAACATCCACTTAGTACTCGGGTGACAAACACCCACTTAGCTACTTGGCGACTAACGCCCACTGAGTTACTCGGATGACCAACATCCACTTAGTACTCGGGTGACAAACACCTACTTAGCTACTTGGCGACTAACGCCCACTGAGCTACTCGGATGACCAACATCCTCTTAGCTACTTGGCGACTAACGCCACTGAGCTACTCGGATGACCAACATCCACTTAGTACTCGGGTGACAAACACCCACTTAGCTACTTGGCGACTAACGCCCACTGAGCTACTCGGATGACCAACATCCACTTAGCTACTCGGCGACTAACGCCACTGAGCTACTCGGCTTCACTAGGTCTTCAGCTCCGTCTTCGGGTCTTCAACTGGGTAACTCTCCCCGAGTGCTCTCGCGCGTCCCCCTTTATACCCCACCTGCGGACGTCGCTGCGAGCACCCACTTATTCGACCAATCGCCGGGCGCTGGCTACGATCCTCTTTTCCCACATCTCATCGTGCCTCACCACTCACTCCGCGCCGCCTCGTCATCTGTCACTCCCGGCGCGCGCGTCCACACCACGCCCACAACGCGTGCCCAACCCCGCACCCCGCGCCGCCCCGTGATCCATCACTGTCACAGTCGGCGCACGTCAATACCACCACTACATATGCATTGTCCTTGAAACTGATTGGTCCACACCAAGGGATGGCTTTCTTTTGAGCCTCGACCCAATTGGTGCTCGACCAGAGGACGCCAAAAGGCGTACAGCTCAAAGACAATGCACTACCAAAGTAACGAGGGCTCGGGGTGAGCATCTACATCATTAGACCTCCTTTGCCAGTACCAAAATATAATAATAGGGTTTTTCCCTATTATAAAAAAAAACTCTTATTATATTTTGGTACTGGCAAATGAGTTCTAATGATTCCGTCTGCATGTCTGTTAATTTATGCGCGTGCATTTGTTGCAATGTTTATCTGTCTTACCATCAAAATATCTGTCTGTTTATTTGTCTTTGTCCTTGTGTATGTCCATCTGCCTATCCATCTCTTGGCATGTAATGATTCATTGCTCAGGTTTTCCATCTTGGCAGCCATCAATCATTCAATCAATATATACAGTCGATCCTTCTCGACCATCCATCTCGTCCATTTATCCATTCAATCTATTCTCAATAAATCTTTGGGTGCAGCCACTCAACACCTTCCATCCACCCAGCCCGCTCGTTAACTTTAACTTCGGTTAATTGCTCCCAGCCTGTCTCTACTAAAAACCCATCCTTTGAATCCCATTTGTCCAATATTTTGGCAATTTGTATTTTTTTTTACTTCGAATCGGATGGGGGTAGGGGAGTATGCTGAGAAAATGGGGTTTATTTTGCACAGTGGACTTGGGTGTAAACAACAACAAAAAACAAGGCTGGCAGGTAATAAAAACAATGGACGCTAATAGGACAGGCAGTGGGCATGAACAGCGTGACACCGTCCGCGTTATTAAGAGAGCCGCGGACATCTCCTAAGGATGCAATTGAAATCAACAAGAAATGTAGCGAAAGCATAAACAAACGTGAAATGTTGCATCCGGGGAATGTTTCCGAGTGTTTGCGGATGGGGAGAAGTCACGTGAAATTGCTTGAATGGCTTGATTCCAAATGCAATGTATGTGGACAAAAGTCATAACCAAGTAATTCTAGATTTGAAGCTTTCGTGACTGCAAGGATTCATATTCTTAGGTTTTTTCGGTAAAGTCACGTAGGTAAAAAATTAAAATTAATAAAAGTAAAATAAAAATATAATAAAAATCACGACGTTTCGGAGGCAACACAAGCTTCCGTCTTCAGGTGGAACCGTCACAGCACGATAGCTGTATCAAGTAAGAGAAATTCCAAGAAAACAGTCCTTGTAGATATACTGGTTGAGAACCAAGGTTAACGGAAGGTAGTTGGTTTGTTTGTATGGAGTTGTGGAACACATCAAAACAATGTGGAAGTTTGAAACGAAACTATTTTTTTTTACTATTTTTATTTTACCAGATAAGGTCCATTGAGCTATACAGGCAGTCTTCTACTTACGATGGGGATGCGTTACGACGACCCCATCGTAAGTCGAAAATATCGCAAGTCGAAGATGGCCTAGCCTACCCAGGAGTCTTAAAGAATTGTGATAATTTAGCAAAACAGAGCAATTTACAGTACCGTACTGTGTAAACTATATACCGTATGTATTTATTTATTACAATACTGTATTGCACAGTAAAATGTCAAGTAAAAAAAACAAGGTAAATTCTTAGCCTACCTTTATGAACTGCAATTTTATAGAAAGTTTTTTCAGGAAACAATCCTATCTGCATCACAAAAGGCGGGAGATGCGTACATCCCGGCAGCGTCCCAACGTACAGCATCGTACCTCGTACGTTGCTGCGTTTGACTGCCGTGCGATATTAATAATATTTTACAATTTTTTGGTATCACTATCCGCATCGTAAGATCGAAATATCGTAAGTCGGACCATCGTAACTCGGGGACTATCTGTATAGCTATTTTTTTAGAAGCCACCCGGCCACAAATGATAACGTGACCAAGTGGTTTATTACGTGGAAATGTCTCGCAGCTAAACAATCTAAACGCACGTTTGTTCTAAATGTGCAGGGAAAAACCGGAGGACCCGGGGGAAAATCCACGCTGGCATGGGGAGCGAGACACGCAAAATCTTAATATACGGCAGGCGTCAGGGTTGGGATCGAACCCACGACCTCCTGTATACCAGGCGAGGTAGTTAACATCTCCTAGCCATCGTCATGATGATGAGAGAGAGAGACACCGTAAACTCCGAATATACAACAGCAGGCGTCAGGGTTGGGATCGAACCCGCGACCTCCTGTACACCAGGCGAGGAAGTTAACGCCTCGCCACCTTGGCGAGACATTAACTACCGTGTGCTGCAAGCCTTTAAGACTTACGCATTGAATGCTGGAGAAGGAACAAAAGCATTGACAATTACAGCAGGAGACGTTTAAAGCTTCATCCTGAACACGGGCATGAGATTTAATCCCTCGTATTGTTTGTGCCACTGTGGCTTTTATGACACCCACATCGATTATGTGTAGCCACTACAGTTAATGATATACATGAAGCGGTTTTTTTCTCCTGATCTCATTTCCATGACCAGTTTCATTGATGGGGTGGGGGGGTAATATTGTTTTGATGTTTGAGCTTTTCTTTGGAGTTGTCGAAAGTCTCATCGTATTCGTCAATATCGGTTCTTCGTCATATACGTGCACGTACGCATGTTTTAAAGGAATCGCTCAAAGCCACTTTCAACTGTGTTTTCCAATCAGGAGGCTCGTTTGTAAATACAGTAAAACCTTGGATTGCGAGTAACTCGGTCTGCGAGTGTTTTGCAAGACGAGTAAAAATTTTAAACAAATATTAGTTTGATAAACGAGCGAGGTCTTGCAACACGAGTAGTACGTGTATACGCTTTGTTTGCCGAGTGTCACGTGATCACCACTGATATACAAGTGCTTTGATATACGAGTGCTTTGGATTACAAACACGGAACGAATTATGCTCGCAATCCAAGGTTTTACTGTATGGGTGGTTTGTGTCTCCATGGTGTTGCATCGGTTGAATGACGACAACAGTATTTTACAGTGCCTTTGTCAAGCCACTGTTGGATGAAGGCCTTCCCACGCCATGACAGTTTTGATAGTTGTTTGACCATACTTCACCACTATGGTTGATTCGGGTCGGAGAACATTGGTTTCTATTTTTTTACTATATTTTATTTCACCAGGCAAGGCTCCACTGAGCTATACAGCTCTTTTTTTTCAGATGCGACCCGGCCACAAATGATAGCTCAACGAAGTGGCTTATCACGTGGACATTAATAGCAGCCAAATACTCTTAAGCGCACATTACTCAATGTGGGATGGAAAACACGGCGGGCCCGGAGGAAAATCGACGCGACCACGGGGAGAGAGAAATGCAAACTCCAAATATACAGCAGCAGGCGTCAGGGTCGGGATCGAACCCACGACCTCCTGCGTACCAGGCGATGGACGTGACATCTTGCCACAGCGGTTGCCCAGGGCCAGTTTCAATATCACTTGCCACTGATGTTGGCCACAATTGGGAATCAGATTTTATGTCTCCGGGCTCATGGTGCAGCGCGCCAACCACTGTGCCACGACTCCACCGCCAGCATTCAATCTTCCTCCCACGCTGCGGTCTCTGTCAACGAAGCTACGAAGCCAAACCGTACAGAACCTCGTCACGGCTGCTTCGGAGATGATTTATAAACGGGGCCCCCCGCATCAGTCGGACAGAATCCGTCATCATCTTGGCTCTCTGTTACCAATTAACGATATACCACCTCTTTCCCCTTTAGCAGTCAGCCACCACTTAGGTTGCACATTTCCGTATAATTACTCGCAATTACAGCCCACGCGGCGGCTTTAGCGGGCGGGCAAGTGTCTGGTGCAACGAGCGAGAGAGCGCCCCGTGCCTGTCAAAAATTGGCTAGCGTAGGTGGCAGCTCGCCGTGACGGTCGTCGGTAGTTGTGACGACGACGACGACGACGATGACGACGACTTGATCGCGTCGACCGCCGCGCCGCTTCCAACAACAACAACCGAACAGCGACAGGAATCCTCGTGAGATTTCCCAAACACCCAACCCCGCATTGATCACGGTAATTATGTAATGGTTACCTCGAGGAGCAAATGCGTCGGTGATTAATGCGGCCGATTAAGATTTAATGTCTCGCCCCTTAATGACGTTGTTGATAGATTGGGTTTGTTTATTTCTAATTTTTGTTTTAAGACATTTGCCTTTCCGCGATGTTCGTTAGTACCTAATGGACTCCCTGGCGTGAAGAGTTTTTTCACGGCAGGGAAAAAAAGTGTAATTCGAACGATATCGACCGCCCACCCCCCCTGACGTATATCGTGCATGCAATTCACAAATGTACGATCATTACCTTTCGCAGAATAATTCATAGCCAACTAAAATTGCGAGCAAGTAATTTTCACGCAAAACGAGAGCTAGAAAGCGTATGTCTTCTTCCCGAACGTGTTTCTAAAGTGTGTTCAGTCGATCATCGGTTATCCGGCACCTCGCGATTAATAAGGCTGCCAACATTATCCGGCGGTCTCGGTGCTGATCCGTCGAAACCGGCAAGTCCGCTGCGGTCCGGCGATCGGTACCATGTGCGTGACAAAAAATGCAGTTATGTGTGATTTTAGTGTCAAATATTACATACAGTAAATTATACACTACATACAACAGAAACAATGAAAATACTGCACGCGTATACATCACCCATGCACCACATTTACGGGAGAATAAACACGATAACTTTTGACAATAGGGTATTTATTTTTGTCTTTATATGTTTATTGATGCCAATTTCACATGGTAAACATTAAAAACACACGAAAAAATTTCCCCAAAAAAACCTTAAACGTAATGTTTTGCAAGAATGCGCAAAAGTAAGCTGTCTACATAAACAAAGACCTTAATCTGTACGTCTCAAAAACCTCCAGGGTACTTCCCGACAAGGTAGAAAGCTGAAATTTGGTACATGTGTACTAGTAACTTCAGAGACACTAATAGTAGGAGGCACACACGTTTATTCTCTACGTCCACAGTACAGGGGACAACTTCAACGTTGTTTTGATGTGTTCCACAACTCCAAACAAACAAACCAACTACCTTCTGTCAACCTTGGTTCTCAACCAGTATATCTACAAGGACTGTTTTCTTGGAATTTCTCTTACTTGATACAGCTATCGTGCTGTGATGGTTCCACCTGAAGACGGAAGTGTGCCGGCTTTCCGGACAGCCGGCACACTGCCTGACCCACAACGCCGAGGAGGTGAAGACTTGCGCAGATGACAGGTTCCATTCCAAACGACAGCCCCGACTCAGCGTCGGGGCCTCCCTTTTATCCTCCCCAGCGTCGCCTGGCTCCGCCCTCGGCCACGCCCCCTTCTGGAACCCCACGTGTCCCCTCTGTCACCTTTACCCTATATCAGAGGTCGCAAACGGGTTTTGATTCCTTACCCGTACCCGTACCCGGCCGCACCAGGGTCGCAAACGGGTACCCGTAGCCGGCCGGGTACGGGTAGCCGGGTATCGGGTAGGGTACGGGTATCGGGTACCCGCTTGCGACCTCTGTCCTACATCTCTTACCCCCGCCTATCACGTGCCCTGCTGGCAGAACGGGCTACTACACCCACAATACCGCTCTCTGTCAGTAACCAGCGCTAAGCGCCCCAGTGACCCATTCTATGTCACTAGACATAGGTAGCTTTTAGGACACAAACAACAGCACAAATGTGAAAATCCAAATTTTTTTTGTTTTAAGGCCCCCAAATATCGAATGTAAGTACCCCATGAACATGTGTGTGCCTGGTGTTATTCAGAAACCGTTCAAAATATAACATTGCGTTTTTTTTCCGTTTAATAGAGCGTATAACGGCAAATAAAATTAAAGCTAGAACCATCGTTCTATCTTTTATTGTTTTTTAAATATTTCGGAATAAAGCAGTTTTGAATTAAGAAAATAAGCATTTTATAATGTTGAAATCGCAATAATTCGAAAACAGCAAAAGATAAGAGCTTCCCCTCATAGACTATTGAGTTGATAATTTTTTGTTCTTTGTAATAAAAAAACTACGGAATATTTAAATTGAGCGGTTTCTGATGGGTATATCTTTAAATATAACAAGTTTAATGAAGTCGTCAACATTTTTGAGTAGTAGTTAGTGTTTGAGTGTAGATATGAATTGAACAAAATAAAATAATGTCGGGTTCATTATTACATCTATTGACAACTTTTGCCTGACGAAGACAGGCTTCATGAACTAGTTTTAATTTTAAATAACGATTTAGTGATTTCCGGCGTTTTTGAAAATCCAGTGCCCCCTTTCCCCTCCGAAGCCTCTGGATAATCCATGATCTGCTGTGTACATATATATATGAATTGCATGTAAACAAAGACAGATTACTCCCATATAGTCCTTGACGGACTGTTTTGGGCAACAGCTGTTAGCGCCTTTGTCTTGTCAATGTGAAGGTTAGGCACAGTACCAGGTACTCATTGAAGGCCCAGTCGACCTAGGGGAGTCCCAGGACCAGTTCAGATTATTTGCCGCTGATTTTGGCCACGAGTCGGAATCGAACTCGGGTTTCCGGGTCCGCAACGCGTTGTGCCGAAACGCTACACCGCCGATCCCCACTGCATGTGAAACACTCATATACAAAGTCAAAGATTCTCTCCGTATAGCCTATAACAGGCTTTTACACCATTGGAACCTCATTTGCCAGAAGAAAAAATATGATAATTGGTTTTTTACCCTTTTATCTGGCAACAAAACTGACACCTTTTTTAACAAGGAGTCATGTTTGCATAGACCACAATGCCTGCAGTCATAATGCAAACAAAAAACATAACTCTGATAATGTATGCATTGTCCTTGAAGTTGATTGGTCCACACCCGAGACAGCTTTCCTTAGAGCCTAGTCTCACATGGTGTTGGACCTGGTCCAACACCATCAGAGTTATGTTTTTTGTTTGCATTATGACTGCAGGTATTGTGGTCTATGCAAACATGACTCCTTGCAAAAAAGGTGTCGGTTTTGTTGCCAGATAAAAGGGTAAAAAACCAATTATCCTATAACAGGCTGTTGGGGAAAATGCTGTTTGTGAGCATCTATGAAGGCCGGTGCGGCACGAGAGGGGGTGGGTGGACAGGACTACGCCTGGCCGCCTTTGTCTTCCCAGTCTTGATGTTTACACACTGCCCCAGATACTAATTTAAGGCCGAGTCGACTTAGGGGAGGTCCAGAACCAGTTCAGATATTTGTCACCGATGTTGTCCGTGATACGGGAATCGAACTCTCGTCCCCGTGTTCGTAGCTCAGTGCGCGCTAACCACTGCGCCACCGCTCCAAAACACATGCGCACGCGCGCACACACACACAAAACTGCTCGGCTCTAGTAATGCCCGAGCCAATCGAGGGGAAAAAAAAAATAGAATTGACAACTCCAAAATGAGGTATTGATGCTTCTTAAAACAAAGGTTCAGAGGTCAGCGAAGGGTTGCACCCAGTTTATAAGGCTGCTGGCTAGCTCTGGCTGCGCTTCTGGGGGGGCAGGCGCCGGTTGCAACCCCATTCCCCCCCCGGTGCTCGTCCAAGGGCTCTCGTGTCGTCCCTCGTTGAACCGAGCGGCAAACTAATGATTTGTTTGTTTCCTGGCCCAGCAAATACGGCGACCCTGCGGCATTTGTTTCCGTCCGATGGATTTAATTTGCGCGCTGTGCGGCCGTGCACGCCTTTGCTTCCACGGCTGCTGTTTTAGCGTTTCTCTTCACGCGTCTCCCGCCCGCCCCCGCACCAACGATTAGCACGGTTGGCTACGCATGGCGCGGAAGAAGTTGAACACGCGCGCACAATATCTGCCAAAGTTAACGAGAGGGGTTGCACAGCAACGAGTGCGAGATGCATGAGCCTCTGCGGCCCAACGCGGTGACGTCAACGCGTCGTCGTGTGACGTCGTCTTGTTCTCACGGCTACCGTTGCGAACGGAAACGCCTCCGCACGTCTGGAAAGCGTTGCAGAGTCCGCGAGTCGGCGTGCGTCTTCCTCCTCGTTTAATTGAAGCCGGCCGCGACCTGGACGAAGCTGCTAGTAACGCGCGTTCGCGCCCCCACCCTCGCAGCCTCAAATGTTCTACCTCCCCCTCGACCCCCCCCTCCCCCCCCCAAAAAAAAAGAATATCGCCGCGGCAAATGAACGTAATCCACTTTGGCGCGTGGAGAAGAGAGAGAGGGGGGTACCGCGTGAATCGCCCTGGGGTCGCGCGTCACGTGTTCACGAGTGAGACCGTACGAAACGCGCCGAGGCACTAACTCCATTTGCTAAATGCGTCGTTCGCTTTCTGCTTTGGGGTGGGGGGGGCGGAACTGGCGGCTTTTCCGCATATTCGTCTCGAGCGGAGCGGACGCGGTTTCGTTCTCGCTCACTTTGCCGTCGTCGGCAACACCGGGCTCGATCGGAGGCATCTCGAGATTGAACGCTCGCCGCTGGTGAGGCAGGGCCAGAGGTCGCAACCTGGTACCCGATACCCGTTCCCTACCCGATACCCGGCTACCCGTACCCGGCCGGGTACGGGTAGCCGTTTGCGACCCTGGTGCGGCCAGGTACGGGTACGGGTAGGCCGTGAGTCACTGGTGAGTAACCGTTTGTCACTCATTTCGGGTAGGGTACGGGTACGGGTAGGGAACGGGTACCCGTACCCGGCCGGGTACGGGTACGGGTACCCATTTGCGACCCTGGTGCGGCCGGGTACGGGTACGGGGTAAGGAATCAAAACCCGTTTGCGACTTCTGGGCAGGGCTCCCGGGTCGACACGGAGGTCGGAGCACTCAGCCGGCACTGCTCTCAGAATCCTTGGGTTTTAATTCGGGCAGCCGCCCTTGCGATGAGAGTCCGCGTTCTCGCGTGTCGCGAGTTGGCGGCCTCCGTCCGGTCACCAACGGCTTGGGTGTAATAAGCCGTCACGTGGAATCTGTTTCCGAGCGTCATTGTCCTGAATTGTCGCGGTGAGAAATTAAACGTCGGTTTGATTTGTCACGCGGCTGACATTACAGCCGGTGGCGGGGAAGGGTGAGAAATGCCGCCCTCTGCTGTGCGGGAACAGAGGTCGTTCGAAGGGATCTTGGGGGGGGGGGAGGGTGGGGGGGTAGCTCTGTGTGATGCCCGTTTCCTGGTGGTTGTACCGCCCTGCGAGTGATTTGAATGGACGTTTCAGGACGTGACGGCCAACACCACAATCGGAACGAAATTGTGGAGAAAATAATAATGACAAAGAATGTAGCCGCCAATCGTGTTTTTTTTTTTTCCCCCCCGATTGCGTTGGCACGGGTTTTGCCGAGCGGGAGGTTCAGGAGAGGGGGGGAGCAAGAGACCACGTGTATCAAAAACAAAACAAGTCCCCAAGCTCCAGATCCCCTACCGCGATCCCGCGGTTGCAATCCCTAATGAACCCCCCCAAGGTGCGAAATAATTCATGGCCCCTTCAGGGAAGTGAAGGCGAGCGTCTGTGACCCCCCCGTTGGCGTTTAGGGAAGGTCGTTGAAGCATCGAACTGAATAACCCCTCTCGCTCACGCTGCCAAATTGACAGCGTTGACAAAAAACTGATAAAAAACAGGCGAAGCAGCTGATGCAGCTGATGCAGCTGATGCAGCTGATGCAGCTGATGCAGCTGATGCCGCTGATGCAGCTGATGCAGCTGATGCCGCTGATGCCGCTGATGCCGCTGATGCCGCTGATGCCGCTGATGCAGCTGATGCAGCTGATGCCGCTGATGCCGCTGATGCCGCTGATGCCGCTGATGCCGCTGATGCCGCTGATTCAGCTGATGCAGCTGATGCAGCTGATGCCGCTGATGCCGCTGATGCAGCTGATGCAGCTGATGCAGCTGATGCTGCTGATGCAGCTGATGCAGCTGATGCAGCTGATGCAGCTGATGCTGCCGCCCTCTTTATGTTCATCCGGGCGAGGTGGCGCGCGCCTGCCCTCCGGCAGAGGTCGCAACCGGGTACCCGATACCCGTACCCTACCCGATACCCGGCTACCCGTACCTGGCCAGGTACGGGTACGGGTACCCGTTTGCGACCCTGGTGCGGCCGGGTATGGGTAAGCTGTGAGTCACTGGCGAGTCACCGTTTGTCACTCATTTCCCAACGTCTTGTCTCTTCTCACAATTCAAGTTCCTAGAATCAACCCACCCGCGCCTGCAACATGGCTTCATCCCAGAGGTCGCAATCGGGTACCCGTACCCTACCCGATACCCGGCCGGGTACGGGTACGGCCGGGTATCGGGTAGGGTACGGGTACCCCGATTGCGACCCTGGTGCGGCCGGGTACGGGTACGGGTAAGGAATCAAAACTCGTTTGCGACCTTTGCCCTCCGGTGCTTTGCAGGCAAGGGTTGCTGGACTACGTGCATCTTTGTCAAACTCCCCCAAAACTCTGTCGACTACAGGGAGACCAGCAAATGCCAGTAGAGCAAAGGCGTCTTGCGAAACCTACCTTTAGCGGACCTTTGAGTGTGATTAAAGGTTTGTTTAAAAACGATTAAACTATAAACTTTTCTATTTTACCAGGTGAAGGCCCACTGAGCTGTAAAGGTTTTTATCAGAAGCGAGCTGGCCACAAATGATAGCTGAAGTCTCTCCAGTAGGTCGTGGGCTCGATCCCAACCCTGACACCGGGATATTGGGAGTTTGCGTGTTCTCCCCGTTGTCGCGTGGATTTTTCTCCCGGTCCTCCGGTTTTTCCCTTGACATTTAGGATCGACACGTGTTTAGAGTATTTGTCCGCTATACATTTTTCCACTTGATGAGCCACTTCGTTGAGCTATCGTTTGTGACCAGGTCGCTTCTGAACAACAGCTACGTAGCTCAGTGGGAAATCGTTTTATTTTTTTGCTTGGTTTACAATCCCGTCTAATTCCACGTTTATTCACGCGCAGATTGGATGCTGCCGTGTGACTGCTCACAAACCGAAGATTGCCCTGCAAGCGTCGCCCAATGCAATAATCCGTGTTTGAGAAATGCAAAAATCACCTGTTCAAGAGATTGGCTGCAAAGATCACAGGTCAGAGTGGCTAGCTGGCATGGCTGAGAATCTGGGTTCGAACCCAGGTTTGTTTCCTGTGATTAAATAGGATTCTCAAACGTCGTGAGTTTATGGTCACGAGTGACACAGACTCGTGCAGAAATCAGTGGGTTGTTATTAAGCTGAGTTCTCAACCAACGTAAGTTGATGGTCTGAACCCAGTCACCGATGACTGCGCAAAAGAGCCATCGCGTTACATCGCGTTACATCGGGTTCTGCGCTTGCTTTTGCGACATTCCAGCTGTGAGAATGAAAATGACCGGTTTGCTGCAATGCGACGACTGCTCGTCTAGTCAGTGGCAGTGTGGCTGGTGAAAGTGCTGCCCTCTACTGTGCCGGGACAGCGATTGCCACTTCAAAGCGATCTCGGCGGTAGCTCTGTGAAATCCGCTTCCACGGGCCGGCCCTCCCTTTGCGAAGGCTCCCGCTTTTCTGCGAGGCCTCCGCGTGGTGCCTTCGTCTCGCCGTGACGTGACGCCGACGGCTCGGGAAAACATTTCCGGGAGGGAGGGGGGGGTGGGAAAAAAAAAAACGATCGCTTACACAATATGGGCTCGCGAGACCCGCGTATTGGAGTGAGCGTCTCGGAGCGACGGGCTCCCGTGGGCTCCCGTGGGCTCCCGTGGGCTCCCGTGGGCTCCCGTATCCTCTCCTCCTCCTCCTCTCTGCGGCAGCCTCACCTGTAATTATGACGCGGGTCGCTCCTTCCTCCCCGCGGCGGTTCGGCGGCCGCCCCAACGTAGGCCGGGCCTGCGGGTTTTCTAATTGCGCCGAGAGCTTCGGGATACGCGGCCCTCCCACGTGGAACTCCCCCCTCCTCACCACACTCCCCCCCCCCCCCGCCCCCCCCCCCCTTTGTGGACAGCCCGTAACATTCCCTGTGAGACGCACGCTCCGCTCCAAAGCCCAGCGCTGCTATTAGGCTGTCCGTTAACCGCAAAGGGGAAGCCAATTAGAAGAAGACGGTAGGCATCGTCGTCGTTAATTTTCTCTTTTTTTATTTTCGAACGTCGGCTCCGCCGCGCGTGGGTGACTTGTGTTCGCCGCGTGTCGTCGTGTCGCCCGCTCAATCTCGATGCCCCCCCCCTCCCCGCCCCTCCCCGCCCACACCCCCCTGCTCTCCCCCCTCTGCTCCCCCCGTGGTGGTGTTGACATTATTTTGTTTTCTTGTAGTGCCACACCCCACCCCCCCCCATCACCTCTCTTCACATCGAGGGCTCGAAGCTGAGAGTCCCGTTGCCCGACAGCGCAGAGGATAAGGGGGGGTGGGTGGGGTGGGTGGGGGGTGTGAGGTGGCGAGGGGGGGAGGAGGGACTGTAGGGGGTGAAGGGGGTGAGGGCGACCCCCAACGGGTTACAGCGGGGGATGTCCCTCCGTGTGCGTGTGTGTGTGCGCGTGCCTTTATAGGTGCTCGCTAACAGCACTTGCCCCAATAGTCTGTTAAGGCTACACGGGGGGGGGGGGATCTTTGTCTCTGTGGGCGAGCGTTGAAGACGATGCCCCCGCCGCCAAAGAGCGAGCGAAGTCAAACTGCGCTCGGTAATTCCCAGCCACTCTCAGTGGTCATTTAGGTCGGAAATTGGGGGAATTTAAAGATGAACGGGAAATAGAATAGCATCAAATATGTACGCAAAATTAAAACCGAATGAATTACTCGCTGGGAAGTGCACTCCTGGCTGTGCCTTTTGTAATTACGAAATTGGTCTATTAACTCTTTCCCTCTCGACGCATATTGATTGTGTTGCGTTACTCAATTTATTTTGCTGGCACGAAATTTGGTGCCCAAATCGAAAATGCTGGCGTGAGGCCTCTTTTCAGAACGGTTCCATGCTCCGATTTTTCATTAAGGCCCTTATTGAGTCCACTGCTGGATGAAGGCCTCCCCCACTCTGTGACCCATCTCGTCAATGCTATTTTGCTGGCAGTGGCTGGCGGGGGGGAGGGTGGAGTGGGGGGGGTTGGGGGGAGGTTGTGCGGTGGAGGAGGCAGGGAGCTCAGGACCAGTTCGGATTTCTAAAAAGAGCGTAGCACGCAAACCGTTGCTCCACCGCTCTGCTGTACTGGTGCTGCCATTGCAGCGATTGAGAGTGAATTGAGCGCCCTCCATTAACGGCGAATTTGCCGTTCTCGACAACAGCGTGCAGTGGATTTGCCGAACTAAAATTGTCTTCATGTTTCGGGTCAGACCTTGATATTTATTAAGACAGGTTTTACATTTCCCTCCCCTCTCTCTTCATCTTTATTTTTGTGTTATTTCCCCGCTCCCCCCTCCCCCCCCCCACCTTATGTCAGGGCTTGAAACGGTGATGGGCGGCCAGGTAAATTGATGTTGAGCGAAGGTCAGGAGTAGAGGCCACTCGGGAGGGGAGGCCACGTTAACGTGCACTTGGCTTTCGAGATGCTTTGCGTAATAGCTTCGGGATTAATACCGCGATTGCTGATACGCTGGGTTGACCTCGGCGGTGTTGCTGTGCCGCGCGAGTGGGCTCAGTGTTAATCCGTTACTTAAATAGAGACATACATGGTGGTGTTAGGGGGCAGCACAGGTGGATTGAATACCCAATTCCACACGCACAAATACGTAACACAAATGTCCCCCCGTACGGCACAGTGGTAGGTGCTGCTACGAGCACCTGTGAAGGCCGACACGGCACACAAGGAGGTGTGGGCAGCACCACGCTCGACCGCCTTTGTCTCCCCAGTGGCGATGTTTACACGCCGCACCGGGTATTCCTTTGAGGCCGAGTTGACCTAGGGGAGGCCCAGGACCGGTTCAAATATTTAGCCGTGAGCACGAATCGAACTCCGGTCGCCGATTTCCTAGCGCAGAGCGCTGATCGCTGCACCACTACTCCACCCTCCACACTAATTTGCAAAGACAAAGATCCCCCATGTAGACTTTAACAAACTGTTGGTACAAGTGGTGTTAGCGAGTACCTAGGATGGCCAACATTGCACACGATGGGGTGGGTGGCCAACACCACACCCGATGTTTACACACTGCCCCAGGTACTCATTTAAGGCTGAGTCGACTTAGGGGAGGCCCAGAACCGGTTCAGATATTCGTCGCTGATGTTGGCCGTGAGCGGGAATGGAACTCGGGTCGCCGGGTTCGGAGCGCAAGCGCGCGCGCCGCCCCGTACACGCAAACACGCGCACACGCGCACGGACGCGCGTGCGCACACGCATTCACACGGAGACACATGGGACCTGCTAGGAGTTAATTTCAGTTGGGCTGCTCACGATTGATGCAGAGATGATGGGTTTTTTTTTTGTTGCCGTGTATTTTTTTTTCTTTCATATTACAACCGAAATAAAAAAAGGGGCCTCCAAAATTGTTCCATTACCAACAGAACACCTGCCACATTACGTATATGCCTAGCTGGTGGCGGCAGCGGTGTCGGCAGCAACAGCAGCACGTGACAGGGGTCACAGGTCAATGTTTTGGGAGCTGCGGCACGGCGATCGGCTCCGCGCTGAGAACCCGGCGACCCGAGTTCGATTCCCGCTCGCGGTCAATGCCGGTGACGGCATTTCTGAACCGGTCCTGGGCCTCCTACCCCCTCGGTCGACTGGTCTCCAAATGAGTCCCCGGTGTGTGGTGTGTAAACATCGTCACTGGGAAGACAAAGGCGGCCCAGTGTGGTGCTAGCCACACACCCCCTCTGTGTAGGTGCTACTCGTGAACGGCATTTGCCCAACACTTTCTTTGTCTTTTTGTGGCCGCTGCGTATGTAGTGGCTAGATATTTACACTATGAGACCTCCTTTACCAGTGGCAAAATATAGTAATAGGTTTTTTACCCTTTCAACTCGTACAAAAACTGACACCTTTATACAAGGGATCATGTTTGCAATAACCATAACACAAGCAGTCAAAATGCAAACAAAAATAAACAACTCTGATGATGATAATGACAGTGCATATCATTATCATCATCAGAGTTGTTTCATTTTGACTGCTTCTGTTGTGGTTATTGCAAACATGATGTCTTGTATAAAGGTGTCAGTTTTTGTACCAGTTGAAAGGGTAAAAACCTATTACTAGTGGCGAGATGTTAACTACCTCGCCTGGTGTACAGGAGGCAGTGGGTTCGATCCCGACCCTTGACACCTGCTGTATATTTGGAGTTTGCGTGTTCTCGCTCTCTCTCCCCGTGGCCTGTGTGGAATTTTCTCCGGAAAAAACATGCGTTTGAGAGTTATTTGGCCTCTGTAAATTTCCACGCGATGATTAGCCGCTTGCTTCGTTGAGCTAGCAATTGTAAGTGCCGTGTCGCTTCTGAGAAAGAGCTATGAAGCTCAGTGGGACGTTACCCTGGTGAAATAAAAAAAAAGTAAGTTTAGTTTTAGTCCGCGGGCTCAGATAGGCCTCGGCAAGGTAAGGTAAAAGTGTAAAAACAACGAGCCTACCTTTACCCTACCTTTTACCTTACCACAATACAATCACTCTACCCTACCTTTTACCCTTTAGCAGGTAAGGTAAAAGGTAAAAAGCAACGAGCTTACTTTTACCCTACCTTTTACCCTTACCCCTTGGCATGTCGACACCTTTACCCTTTTACCGGTAAAAAGGGTAAATTACCTTACCTTGCCGAGGCCTCGGCGCAGGGCTTGAATAGCTGGTTCGTTCAACCCTCTCAACGCTTCAGAGCCGCAACGTCCGAGTTGACAACGTGCACACGGAGCACATGGGCACGGCCCAGTTATCGAGATTGTTCAGATTGTTTTGCTGCTATGAATGTCCAAATGACGGGACACTTTGTCGCGCTGCCATTTGTGAATGCCGGAATAAAAGAGAGAGTCCCTCCTACTCGTGTCTGTGAATTAGCACACTCCACTTGTTTGAGCATATAAAGCCCACTTTTCCCTTTTGAATTGTGACCAGTTTGAGACATCACTCATCACTTGAAGCGGTCAAACTAAAGTCACCAGGTTCATAGGGCACCACGCTAACCACTGCGCCACAGCTCCAAACAACAACGACAATGATAGCCGCCATTCACCGCAAAGCTTGCACCGGGGTAGGGGCAGTTTGAGGCCATGTGACGTGTCGAATGCTCGCTGGTAGGGAGGTCACGGGAGAGGCCCAGGTGGAGCTGACTGGACTTGCCGACGATTGGACCCTTAGCAGCTCCACGCACAACATATATGTACACACACACACGGACAAAAAAAATCCCTCTTCGCCTAACAGACGGTTGAGGTCACTGCTGTTAGCGAGCGCCTATTAAGGCCGTTGCAGCACACGAAAAGGTGGGTGGCTAACACCACTGTGTGCCGCCTGTCTCCCTGGTACTGATGTTTACACACCGCACCAGGTACAGTATTCATTTAAGGCTGAGTCGACGTAGGGGAGGCCCAGGACGGGTTAAAATGTTTGCCACTGTCAGTCGTAACTCTAGCTTCACACACAATGACAAAGATCCCCCGTGTAGCCTTCGCAGACTGTTGGGGCAAGTGCTGTTCATGGGCACTTACGCAGGCCGGTACAGAAAATTAGGAGGTGTGTAGCCAGCACCACGCCCGACCGCCTTTGTCTCCCTCGTGGCGATATTTACACACAGCACAAGGTACTCAATTGAGGCCGAGTCGACCTCGGTGAGGCCCTGGATCGGTTCAGATAATCGTCCCTGATGTTGGCCGTAGGCGGGAATCGAACTCGGTTTGACGGGTTCGTAGCGCTGCATGCTTACCGCTGCACCCCCCCCCCTCCCCGTCAGAGACAAAGATCCCCCGTATAGCCATAACAAACTGTTGGGGCAAGTGCTGTAAGCGAGGCCGGCACGGCGCACGAGGGGGGTGGGTCACCAGCACCACCCCACGGCCGCTCCTCCACACGCGTGCACACGCGTGCACACGCGTGTACATGCAGCACACGCGGCGCGCACAAGGCCGACGCCGTCTCGTGAGCCCACGGGAGTCGGCGTGGCTGCGTGGCGCGGAGCGCTTAGCGATCCGCCTCCATTAGCGCCGCACCGAGGTTGGCGACCGCCCACGCGCCCCAGCTGCTGCTCGCGACCCCCCGCAGCTCGTCAAATGCATCGCGCGGCCCGCGGATAACGATAGCCCTGCGTCGTCAGCGCCCGCCTCGTCGGCTACAATGGCCAATTATACCGTAATTAAAACGTTTTTTTTTACGATTGCCCCCCCCCCCGCTAATTGGACCGAATGTAATTTGGGTCAGGTTGATTTAGGGGGGGTTGTGGGGGGGGGGTATATGAACAAATCGGGCAGAGTGTGGTCCCGCCCTTGAAGTCACGCGGGTGGTGGGTTTGGCCTTCGAGCACGGGGGGGGGACGTGCGACGTGGAACGTGGAGCGGTGACGCCGGGACCCCGTTGCGTGGGCCCCTGGCATGGAAGAGACCCATCGCCGGAGGTTTGTTCTACGCCTTCTGGAAGGCCTTCGCCCAGCTGCGGATGGACCGCGGCTGACGGCGGGGAACGATGATGACGGTGGCGGCGGCGGCGTATCGCTCGTTGCCAAGTTTGATGAAAGTGGTTCATGCGTGAGCGTGACGGACGGCCGTGGAAGAGGCCTTTATCATCCAGCAGTGGCTAGATCATGGCCGATGGTGACGACGACGACGACGATCATCATCACTCATCCAAGCACGGCAGCATTGCCCGTAACACCCCGCCCTGACCAGAGAATTGTCGTGGAATCTGAATTTCAGACGCTGTGTTTCCGACAGACCTGTTCTTCACCTGAGGACGGCTGCTTGCGTTGTGGCCGAAACGTCGTGAGAATTGTATTTTATTTTTTATTATTTTATTATTTCCCTTCTACGTGACTTTACCGAAAGAACCAAGAAGATGAATCCCTGCAGTCACGAAAGCTTTAAATCGAAAAAGAGTTAGTGGCCCTTCGTGCGTCCTTTCTGTCGGAGTCTTTGGTTCGCGTTATGCCTTTGGAGTGCCTGGGAATCAAAGGCTTGCTTGCAAACGAGACCAGTTCTGAAGGCCTAAAACGCGAAGTGGGTGGGTAGAAGGGGGCGGCGAATATTCTTCAAACTATGGGGGTTCTTCGTCCTTTTCTCTTTCATAGCATGCGAAGGCGCAGCTTTTTCATCACGAGAAATAAACATGCTCTGTTTTGCAGGCTTTAATAATTTTTTTTGTCTCCGTGGGTCTTTTATCTCCTTTAGCCTGGGAAGGTGAAGCTAATCTGTCTGTGCCACACGCGACTCTCGGCTCTAATGAGCCAGCGCTGCGTGAGATAGCGTTTGCCGGAAATGCGCTCGCCGACCGTCAAAACAAACAGCTGTCCCAGACGCCCAAGCAAATGAGGTTGTGTGGTCGGATGTAACGAGTGAATTTTCAGCGTCAACTTTTTCGAGCTCACCAAAGTTGCTCAGAGGTCAGAGCGCTGAGCCGGTGGCCCCACCACCACCACCACCGAGATGTTGAGTTCAAATCCCGGCAGTCGCCTGCGATTAAACCGGCTTAAATGCATCCGTGGTTTCAGCCCGGTCACCCATGACTGCCACAAAGACACACACACAGGCAAAATTACATTTGCTTCTGCAGTTCATTTGGGAAAACGTTTCAGCTGTGTGAGAATTAACAACATCGGTTTTACTGTGGTGCAATGAACATTAGTTTCGGGAGCAGGCTGCGTGAGAAAGCGGTGCCCCACCACTTTGTTGATCAGAGGTCACCTGAAGGGCTTTCAGTTGCGGCTCTGCGATGTCTGCTTCCGCTGGGTGTTCTCACGCACGAGTGAACCGAAGGGACACTTAATCTCCTAACAAGATGGGGTCATCGCTGGGAGCCACCGGGATTGTAGTGGGCAGCAGAGGAAATAGTCGTACAGTGTTTTCGATTGCTCCCGCATCTATGCTCTCCCCCACCTTCACCAATCTCACCTTCCATTCATCGGCACAACCCGCACATCATGAGGGTCCTCATCCGGCAGTGGAATGACAAAGAGGCTTGTACGGTTTTACTTCGGTTCATAAATTGCCCCAGGGTCAACTTGCACAACGCGTATTGCCCAGCAGCAGCTTTGCCTCAAGGAGTGCTTTGGTGGCTGCCATCGGTGAGAATTCAAACCCGCCACTTTATTTTACCTTCCAGGCGAAACCTCCGGGCCCATTGAACGCTGCTTGCATCACGCAATTTGTGTTTTAATTTGTGTAATTAATTGTTTACTTCTAATTTGCGTGTTCGCGTGTTATGTTTCCCTTTCGTTCAAATTGGCGTGCCATGTTTTTCCAGTTAGTTACGTTTTCCTATGTCCTAATCCCCTTTGATTTTGCGATATGCCGAGTGGTGGTAATAAGCAGCGTGGAATGCACCTCCAGCAGAAACTCTCTTTTGGTTAGAGAGTTGGCAAATTTTTATTTGATCGTATCGTGGGTGGTTAATGTGGCCGCAACTTGAATTCAAATGCGTTATTAAATGCTACATTAAATTGCATAATTGCGTTATGGTGCAGATGTCTGCTCTTCTGCATAAGTGAAATGTTGCTAAGTAAGTTGGTGGTCATCAGTGACTGCACAAAAAAAAAACCCCATCACATTAGCTTTGGATCTGCTCTTAATTTGGTTAAATTTCATGCCTGACAATTAAAATGTCCCTTTCATTGCCACGCGACGAACATCGCTGTCGTGTTGAGTGTGCCGTCCCGCCACCTTTGTGACGTTCTGCTCCCGGCCACGCGTTGCATCGCGACACCCGTGCGAGACGGCGACTGGCTTTGGCGGAGGACTTCATCCAACGGTGGATTGACCCGTGGCACGCGATGACTGTCGCATTGTTTCGCATGAAGAGGGTTACGAGTGCGCTGCCGGGCCGTTGGGCTTACGGTACACGCGCGACGCAGAGCTCCGCTGAACAAGCTCCAATCCCCCCACCTTCCCCCCCCCCCCCCCGCTGCTGATTTTGCAGCAGCGAGATTCGCGAACGCGAGAGCAGCTGCCGTGCAAATCGAGGCAGCGTTTGGGAATAGAGGGGGGTGGGCAGGTGTGAGATCTTCCGCGGTTGTTGGACTGCCCGTCACATGAAAGGAGGGGACCGGTCTTACGGAGTGCTGCCCATGTGTGGCTGAAATGGTTATGGGTCTCATCCAAATGGCCCAGAGGCATCGTTGAACCTTTCACAACCCGTTATTGATGTGGGTGTGTGTGTGTGTGATATAGCAGCCAACATCATGGGGTTTTTTTTTGTTTGAATAAAAATATAACTGCGTAGAAATTGTGTTCTTACATCACTGAAATGGCAATGCATTTTTGGGTCTGGGAATTGCTCGAAATCTATCCTGACTGCATTTTACTAATGTGTTGTGATTAAAGGGGTACGTCAACACCAAAGCGTAGGCCGCATTCGAGTCTGTTTTACAAATGGACTATTTGTCCTGTGATGTTGCTGGTTCGTGTCGGTCTTGTGCGAACCAACAAACCTTCGCACCGTCCGTCATTCACGCTGATAACAAGCGGAGAGATGCGAGAGCAAGGTGTCAGTTTTGTACCAGTTTAAAGGGTAAAAACCTACTACTATATTTTGCCACTGGTAAAGGAGGTCTCATAGTGTAAATGCTTACCCCGAGCTCTCAATACTCTGATAGTGCGCCGTGTTTGAGTTGCACGCCTTTTGGCGTCATCTGGTCCAACACCAATGGAGACTAGGCTCTAAGAAAAGCTGTGTCGGGTGTGGACCAATCAACTTCAAGGACATTGCATATTATTATCATTATCAGAGTTGTTTCTTTTTGGTTGCATTTTGACTGCTTGTGTTGTGGTTATTGCAAACATGATGCCTTGTATAAAGGTGTCAGTTTTGTGCCAGTTGAAAGGGTAAAAACCTACTACTAGATGCGAGAGCATCGGCACGGAGGTTAGTGCACTGGCGCCACGAGTCCGGTGACCCGAGTTCGATCCTTGACGACAGCCAACCCCGTCGGTGGCGAGTGATACACGAGCCGGTGCAAGATCCCTCTCCCCTTTCACCAACCCGTACTGGCCAGCACGGTGAATTATGGTCGAACAATTCCCCGTGGCTGACGCGACATGTGCAGCCCTTTTTCATAGTAATATGATCTTTTTTCTAGATGTGAAGTTTTCGTGACTGCAAGGATCCATACTCTTGGTTCTTTCGGTAAAGTCACGTGGGTAGAAAAAAAAATCACGACGTTTCGATTGCAACACGAGCAATCATCATCAGGTGTGACAACCACGGCAATAAATTTTACCGTAAAATTTCTTGCTGTGGTTGAAATTTCATGCTGTGATTGTCGCACCTGATGATGAATGCTTGTGTTGCAATCGAAACGTGGTGATTTTATTATTTTATTATTTATTTTCTTTACCTACGGGACTTTTACCGAAAGAACCAACAGTATGAGTATAGTAATATGATACACAATGGGTTGTATGTAATGAGTGAAAATCACACAGCACATTGAAATGTTGGGCAGTGGTCCTTCTTCAGAGTAGAGAGACGAGAGAGAGAGAGGTTATCTCGCCTGCATGCGGTTGGAGATTGCATTTAGCAACGTGATGCCTTGGAATTGCTGTGATTTTTAAATCCTTTATATTAAGTTCACTTGCTTGCTTGCTTGCGCGCTTACGACCGTGCAAATCTTTCAGTCGTTTTTTAACCCACTTCCCGTGATCCAATCGAGCTGACATTTTGCACACAGACTCGTTGTGCGTGACAATTTATTGTCGTGAAATTTTTTTTCCAAAATTTTCCACTTTTTAGGAAAAAAAAAATTAATATTTAATTTAAAATACCAATGTGATAAAAATGAAACTCTTACTCAAGAAAAACAGAAATGAATAATAAAATGAAACCGATGCCACGCATATAAATGATTTATAGTGAAAAACTCTGTTTTTACGGGTTAATTTTTTCCCCCTGTAGTTGAGCGCTAGCGGAGTCCATGGAGACCACTGTTCGTCAACCAAATTTTGTCCGCGGGCCACAGAATAAAATGAGCGCGAGCGTGCTGGCAGACCATTCGACGTCGTACCTTTCCGACGCCCCGAGGCATTATGACGTCGTCCGGCCTGGACATGACCTTTAACTTCTACCTCTTTCCGACAGAGATTTCATCCCCCCCCCCCCCCCCCCGTTATCTCTTTTGTCAACTCGCTCATCTGTCCTTTTTTTTACCTGCGACATTCTTATCCCGTCTGTGTCTTATCTCGCTCATTTGTCTCCTCTCCTCGATAATCTGTATCTCTCGTCTCCGGTTCTGTCATCCCTGCGTTTGATTTCTCTCCCACTCATCTCACTCGGCTGCATCTCTGATCTTTTCGCTATCTTATCACGCGCGCAAAAAAACAAAAATTGAAGTTCCTCTTTTTCGTCACGCGAATTTGTCTCTTTGCGTCTTCGCGAAACCGTAAGAGCGCCCAAGGGCCAGATACGGCCTACGGAGGCACCGCCAGTCGGAGATCCCTCGACGTAGACAGAGGCCGTGGCCATCTGCCGCGATGGACGCGACTCACGCGGTTCGTTCGCACAGCTCCGCCTTTTAAGTTGTCTTGTGGTTGTTGTTGTTGTTTGACTTGCATCCCACTGGGATTTTTGCACACAGCGTTGGTGTACGGTGCTTTTTCTGCAATATTTTGTTGTATTTTCTTGGATTTTCTGTTTGCACTCAGTCACTTTAAGATGTTTTCTTGTTCATGTGTTTTTTTTGTTTGTTGCGGTTGCACCCGATTCAAGAGCCGAATGGCGCACAGGGCTACACCTAATAAATGAACTTGAAACTTGAAACTTGCCTGTGCCGTGAAAGCCCCTTCGCTGCGAGGGGGATGAGCGTGAAAAGGCGGCGGAGCGCTGCGATGATTTCCACCGCGGCGTCTCCAATGCCCGTGGGTTCAGCCGAGCAATCATGAATCCCAACCCCGAGTTTTAACCCCCAGCCCGAGCCGACCCTAATCCGAAGCCTTAATTCCGTGACCCTGTCCGTAACGCTAACCCCGACCCTCCGAATGCCATCGTGTAACTGAAGCCGTAACCCGCGATTCTAATTTGAATCTGAACCCATAACAGTAACACAGAATCTAACCATCAACTCCAATGCTCATAATAACCCTAACTCCTTAAACGTAACCCTAACCCTGATCTTAACATAACTCGAGCCTAAACCTTCAACACTGTCCCCAAACCTACCCCGATCCCGAGCATCAAACTTAACTCCTAGAATTTATGATACTGACTCTTCTAGCTCCTTGCATTAACCCTAACCCGTAACCACTAACACTAACTCGTAACCACTAACCCTTAACAGTAACCCCTAGCCCTAACGATTCGCATTGACTCTTAACTCCTCGGTCTTCTTTCGTACGGCTGCTGATGTAGATGCAGAGCAACAACTTACATTTCTCATCTCAGGCGGTCGAGCCGACCGATCGCGCCGCGTCAGGAGACAGCGGAGCAGCGTATCGCCGCGATGTCTCCGTCGTATTTTGTGGGTCGGGAGTTGCGTCCGTTCTATGTTCTACGGTATGTTCTGGACGTCCCTAACCCCTTACGGGGGACGCTGAGCTTCCATCGCCAACCCTAGCCCCTGATCTCGAACCCTCGCCGTAACGCGTGCGCTGTGCGCGTGCCGTGTGCGCTGTGCGCGTGTTCAGGCTCTCGCAGAGGATCGAGGAGAACAGGAGCCGGCTGCAGGGTCTGGACACACGCCTCTGTCTGGCCCAGGCCAAGATTGACCACATGAAGGGCAGCAAAAAGGCCATCAAGGTCAGTCGGGCCACTCGCTCGGTGGGGGGGGGGGGTGGTGGGTCAGTGTCTGGCAGCGGCACACGTTGTCATTGACCAGTCCGGCCGGCCGGGTTTGAGCTGCGCGTTGAGGGTTGGAAACGCGGTGCACTTTTAAAATCGCCGAGATTGAAACTAATTTCTTTAGAACTGCTTTTTATGTCTAGTTTGTTGTCCCCCCCCCTCCTCCTCCTCCTCCCCCCGCATCTCCGATTAGTGCGATTGGCTATGTACCGTGCCAAAGAAGTTCAACAGACATACGTGTGTGTGTAGAGACAGTTTTTTGGCTAACCATCGAACAAAGACGGTCACGGCCTCGCGTGCTTTCAGATGCACTTTTTGCAGCTGTCTGGAGTGCTCTTCTTTCCGATATCAGGAAGCCACTGGAGCCATGCACTTTGAAATCATCTAAATGGAAAACGAATTTCTTCAGAACTGCGTTTTGTGTTTAGTTTTGTTGTCCTTCGCCCGCACATCTGATTAGCGTGGTTGGCTACGTACGGCGCGAAAGAAGTTCAACATAGAAACACGTTCTCAAACTTTCTCTCGAGCTTTTTGCCACGCACTACCGCGGGCGTCTTAGTAGCAGTTGAAGGTCGAACTCAAGTCGCGTCGGTGGTAGCGCAGCACTCCATCACGTCGCCACCGCTCCTCCGCCCCACTGCCAAAACATTCCAGGGAGTCGAAGGTGCCCGCAGTTGTGCGTGGCGAAATATTGAGAGTGGAAAAAAAGTATTTGAAACTCGGCCTCCTCTGGAAGACTGCGCTGGTATTTTGAGCGGCCACGGGAGCGTATGTGCTCGAATGTACGTAAGTTGAACTTCTTTTGCACCGTACGAAGCCAGCCGTGCTAATCGGAGGTGCAGGCGAAGGACAGCAAACGAAATACAGAAAAAGCGGTTCTCAAGAAATTAGTTTTCAATGTCGATTTAAAAGTGCATGGCTCCAGTGGCTTCCTAATGTCGGAAGGGAGAGCGTTCCAGACGGCCGCGGAAGCACATCGCGGTGACCCCACCGTCTTTGTTTGATGGCCAGCCAGAAGCCGCTGCCGCGAGGATGACCGGAGTCCGCGTGTGATGGTTTATGCTCCTTGAGATCAGCGGGGCATTGTGGTTCATTTGTGGCAAGCACTTTGATGTGGGTGGAGTTTTTTCTTTTTCTTCCTTACTGTGATATCCATGGGTGGGGGAGCAGCGGTGTTATGGGCAATACTGCCCTGCTTGGATGAGTGACGTCATCGTCGTTGTCGTCATCATCATCAGCCATGATCTATCCACTGCTTGATGAAGGCCTCTCCAAGCCGCCACCGCCTCTTGTCCGTGTAACGACGCGCACGTGAGCTGATTTAATTGCTCCAACTCTGCGCGGGTCCCATTTTCTGGCCTGCTTCCTCCTTCGGTGATCATACAACTAGAAGAATGAGAAATACAAAACAATGATTACGAGAAGAATAATTTACATCCCTCTTTCAATCCTATGCTAGATGAAGGCCATCACCCGACACCTTGTCCATCCGTGGGGTTTGTTTGACCATACTTCACCACGCTGGTCAGTGCGGTCTGGTGAAGAAAGGGCCCAGCGTCGTTCCAGACATGACTCCTATACCTGCCAAGCCCTTATCAGTGCCCTACCTTATTACAGACCAATTCAGACCTTATTGGTCACCTCCGTACCCTTATAAATTATCATAAATTATAATTATTATAAATTTCAACGTTCATCCTGCAAAGTCCCATCACAAGGGAGAAGAACAAACATGTTTTTTTACTCAATTTCCCTGTACAAGAACACGGGTAAACCGTATGGGTTGACAGGTATGCTCTCCACTGTGCCAGCACTAAACATCAGAGGTCGCAACCGGGTACCCGATACACGTGTACCCTACCCGATATCCGGCTGCCTGTACCCGGCCAGGTACGGGTACGGGTACCCGTTTGCGACCCTGGTGCAGCCGGGTACGGGTACGGGTAGGCCGTGAGTCACTGGTGAGTAACCGTTTGTCACTCATTTCGAGTAGGGTACGGGTACGGGTAGGGAACGGGTACGGGTACCCATTTGCGACCCTGGTGCGGCCGGGTACGGGTACGGGTAAGGAATCGAAACCCGTTTGTGACTTCTGCTAAACATGCATAGAGTCTTACCTGTAATACATTTCTTATGGGGCTGAGTTGACCTTGACCCGGCACTTGAACTCAAGCTGTCGCGACTCTGTGCGAGAGCGCCCTCCTGTTTTTCTCCCCCCACTAATGCCCGTTCATGATCCCGGAGAACGCCACACGGCTCAGCTTGTGATTTAACTGTTAACCGAACAAAGAGGTGGTAATGGACGTTTTACATGGCTTGTTTAACTTAAGCAGCCTGCCAATAGGTGATTGCGTGTGCAGTGACTTTCAGAAAGGTTACAACGTGGGCCTCTGGTTAACACATTTTCTTAATGCGCAACTTTGTTCGGGGTGGCATTTTACTGAATCAGCTGCCTATTTATTGATTCGCAAACGGGGACGCACGCCTTGTGCGTGCGGGGCGCGCGTATGTGCGCGTGTACGGACGGCGCCTGGTGGCACTGCGGATAGGGAGGGCTTGACTCGCGATAAAAAGAGTTGTCGGTTCGAACCAGCCCCACGATTCCTCGGGCGATCAATAAAATCGGTACCACTTTTAAAAGTGTATGTCTCCCAGTGGCTTCCATATATCGGAGGGAAGAGCGTTCCAGATGGCCGCAGAAGCGCATCTGAAAGCGCCCGCGCGATGCGGTAAAAGAGCGTTTACCGAGGTCGTTTTATCCCTCTACAATTTCACGCGGCTCCGGAGACGTTTGCCGACGCCTGCGTCGTAAGAGCGACGCGAATGCCTCGACGTGAACTAAATTGCGAGTGTAATTATTCCTCGCCGCGCTCCCCGACGTTTGATAATCCACACCGCCGCCGCGAGCGAGCGTGAAGGGAATCGGGCGAACGGGACGGTGAACCTCGAGACCTGAGCAATGAAGGGTCGTGATTGACTGGCTTTGATGCCGACCATCAAGCATCATTGGAAAAGCCGCCCCCCCCCCCCCCCTTCACTCGGCCGTTGTCTCCATAGGCCACGTGCCCGCGGGCTTCACAATAAAAAAAAAAAATCCTCGATTCCGAGGACCCACCATAATGACCTTTTAGGCAAGTGCGTTAAATATTTAATAGGACAATAAGAATAAAAACGGCTTTAAATATATTCGGTGCCGTTTGATATCTGCTCGGGGTGGAATTCCTCCCGCGACACTCTCGGCCTCGGAGTCATCGTGAAATGTCATTAATGCGGAGTGGCACATTTTTAACGTCCCGACAGATCGCACCTAACGGCTCTAATCGCAAGACTCTGTTCGCTGCAGTGCAGTGCGTTTCCCACGACGTCGAGCAAAACGCGGGCATCGCCACATTGTTACAAATCAAAGTAGCCCATTGGCTTGAAGTTATATTAGAAACATTTTTAACCGCATCGCGCGCTTTCAGATGCGCTTCTGCGGCCATCTGTAACGCACTTCCTGTCCAATATGAGGAAGCCACTGCAAGCTATGCACTTTCAAAACCAGATTGAAAATTCTAGATTTGAAGCTTTCGTGACTGCAAGGAATCATATTCTTAGGTTTTTTCGGTAAAGTCACGTAGGTAAAACATCAAAATTAATGAAAATAAAATAAAATAAAAACAAAAAATCACGACGTTTCGGAGGCAACACAAGTCTCCGTCATCAGGTGGGACCGTCACAGCCAGATTAGCTGCATCAAGCTGCATCAAGTGATGCAGCTAATCTGGCTGTGACGGTCCCACCTGATGACGGAGACTTGTGTTGCCTCCGAAACGTCGTGATTTTTTGTTTTTATTTTATTTTATTTTCATTAATTTTGATGTTTTACCTACGTGACTTTACCGAAAAAACCTAAGAATAAGATTGAAAATTCATTTCTGGAGAACTGCTTTTTTGTTTTTGCTTAGGTTGGCTACGTGCGGTATTTTGTCGATGTAGTTACACATGCCGGCACATTGGTGCTATGCGCAAGGGCGACAAAAGTTTGATTCTCGAACATGGCCCACGGCTACCACAAGTGGCGAGTGATATCCAAAACCCGTTTTGGTCTCCACTCTCCTTCACTCGCCCAAGCCGAGCAGTGGATGTGGCGTGCGAGTCGGTTAATAAGTAAAACTCAATTTTACGTAGCGCCATTGAAGCAAGGCCTCGCAGCGCTTTATGTACTTTGAACTTCTTTCGCACCGTACTCAGCCCACCGTGCTAATCGGAGGTGGGGGGGAAGGACAACAAATTATGGGTTTCTGTGTGAATCTATGAGTTTCTATGTAAGTCTATGGGTTTCTGTGCGAGTCTATGGGTCTCTGTGTGAGTCTATGGGTTTTTGTGTGAGTCTATGGGTCTCTGTGCGAGTCTATGGGTGTCTGTGTGAGTCTATGGGTTTCTTGTGAGTCTATGGGTCTCTGTGCGAGTCTATGGGTCTCTGTGTGAGTCTATGAGTTTCTTGTGAGTCTATGGGTCTCTGTGAGTCTATGGGTCTCTGTGTGAGTCTATGGGTCTCTGTGTGAGTCTATGGGTTTCTTGTGAGTCTATGGGTCTCTGTGCGAGTCTATGGGTCTCTGTGTGAGTATGGGTTTCTATGTGAATGTATTGGTTTCAATGTGAGTCACTGGGTCTTTGTGTGAGTCTATGGGTTTCTTGTGAGTCTATGGGTCTCTGTGCGAGTCTATGGGTCTCTGTGTGAGTCTATGAGTTTCTTGTGAGTCTATGGGTCTCTGTGAGTCTATGGGTCTCTGTGTGAGTCTATGGGTCTCTGTGTGAGTCTATGGGTTTCTTGTGAGTCTATGGGTCTCTGTGCGAGTCTATGGGTCTCTGTGTGAGTATGGGTTTCTATGTGAATGTATTGGTTTCAATGTGAGTCACTGGGTCTTTGTGTGAGTCTATGGGTCTCTGTGCGAGTCTATGGGTCTCTGTGCGAGTCTATGGGTTTCTATGCGAGTCTCTGGGCCTCTATGCGAGTTTATGGGTTTCTGTGCGAGTCTTACTAATTGGCTTTGTCGGGTGGTAGTGGGTCTAATCTAACCCAAAAAAATCCTCTTGTTGAATCCCATTGACAACCCTTTGCTCTGAAACTAAGAGGCAAACGACCCTGCATGGAAGGATACGCAAGAGAAGATAAATGTGTTTTCGGATGAGCCCTAAAAACCTCAACTATCGCCCATTCAATGCAGATTTGTCCTCGGTACACGCACCACCGCCTTAGCACTTTGTTTCGCTGTGGTGGAATATTCCTGCTCCACCTGAGGACGCTCAGCCTACAGTTAACACGTTGGCACCTTCCCAAATGATAACGTGCAGAATCGTAACAGAGGTGCCCCGGGAGCCGCCACCCATACCGCGCCAAGGCCTCTTTCAATGCGGGCAACATTTTTATTGTTATTATTTATACTCTTAGTTATTTTCGGTAAAGTCACGTAGGTAAAAAAATAAAATGAAATAAATGAAAATAACTATATTAAATGACGACGTTTCGGGCGCAACACAGTGTCCAGAAACGTCGTGATTTAATTTAGGAGACACGGCGAAAACGAAGATCCAGGTGGCCTGGATTAGGTGGATCGTAGCTGCCGGACACGGGCATAAGGTTCCAGCAGATCACCGAGGTATTGAGGAGCCAGCCCCTTAAGGGCCTTGAAAGCACGGGGAGGACTTCATCCAGCAGTGGATTGTCTAGTGCGAGTAAGAATAGTAAGCGGGCTTCTTACATGAGTACGGCACGTGAGGCCCAATCAGCCTTCCCTTTCCCCTGACCTGGGGGCTTGTCCGTCCGCGGAATATCTGTACACCCCCCCCCTCCCTATAGCTCGTACTTTATACTGGGCTGTTGTTGAATTAAAGAAGCAGTTAAACATTAAAAAAGACGCATCGCGAGTTCAGGGATGATGGGCGGCGGCCGCGACTGACGATGGGGCGGCAGCCACGGGGCGAGGATAACGCCCCCCGAGAGCGTGTCCGATGACACCGGCTCGCGCGCGCTGTCGCGCTCGGTCTATCGTCGGCGCCGTGAGAACCGTGAGCGGCGACGGTGGGGGGGGGGGGGGGGCAGGGGGGGGGGGGGAGGCCTTCGCCCAGCAGTAGAGAGACGGTGGGCAGCCGCTCCCCGATGGTGTGCGTTGTGAAGCGGCTGCCGCGCATCCGCACCGCTTGAGCTCTCGCCGCGTCCCCGCCGACGAGCTTCGCGTTTGGCGCCACGGCCTTTCACCGCCCGAGCGCCGCGGTTTCCCCACCGGCGCGCGACCCGCGGCGGACGTGTCCCGCCGATTTAATTCCGGGGGTGTCCCCCCCCCCCCACTCCTCGCCTCTCCGCGCAAAACTAAACGTGTCCCATTTTTTTTCGATTTAAAGCTTTCGTGACTGCAGGGATTCATATTCTTGGTTGTTTCGGTAAAGTCACCCGAGGACGGCCTGCTTGCGTTGCGGCCGAAACGTCGTGAGAATGTTATTTTATTACGTTAAATTTTTTGCATGTTATTATTTCCCTTCTACGTGACTTTACCGAAAGAACCAAGAATATAAACGCGTCCCGTCTGCTCGTTTCTAGCACTGTGTGAGCGGCCGCTGCTGCTGCCGCTGCCCAACATCTTCGATCTGCCCGGAGCCCTCCACGCAAGTAGCAGCTGATAGCTTTGTTTCCCAGCCAGTTGAAAGGGCAGGGCTTAGAGCTGCCGAAAGGGCACCCGGCAAGAGAATTGGTGAGCGCGTGCCACCTGACCTATGCCGTTATCAAGCGCCGGGCGCGCGAGTTTGCTGATTGTGTGCGGCGTGCTGCTGTGCGCTCGCTCGTGACGGTGGCAAGTGCTGCTCATGAGCACCTGTGAAGGCCAACGTGGCACACAAAGGCGACCGGTGGCCAACACCGCGACCGGCCGCATTTGTCTTCCCAGTGCTGAGGTTACAGCATGCTAATTTCAGGCTGAGTCAACCTAGGGGAGGACTGGGACCGGTTCAAATATTCTCCACTGCTATTGGTTCGTAGGGCAGTGCGTTAACCGCTGCACTACCGTTGCCTACCCAGGGACAAAGAGAGATACCCCATATAGTTTCAACAGACTGTTGGGACAAGTGCTGTTAACGAGCACCTATGAAGGCCTATGCATGTATGTTGAACTTCTTTTGCACCGTACGTAGCGAACCGTGCTTATCGGGGGTACGGGGAAGGGTAACAAACGAAACACCAAAATTCAGTTCTAAAGAAATTCGCTCTCAATCTCGGCCTACACACACATTGGCACACTCGCCCTACACACACATTGGCACACTCGCCCGACACACACATTGGCACACTCGCCCTACACACACATTGGCACACTCGCCCTACACACACATTGGCACACTCGCCCTACACACACATTGGCACACTCGCCCTACACACACATTGGCACACTCGCACGCGCACACACATTGGCACACTCGCCCTACACACACATTGGCACACTCGCCCTACACACACATTGGCACACTCGCCCTACACACACATCGGCACACTCGCCCTACACACACATCGGCACACTCGCCCTACACACACATTGGCACACTCGCACGCGCGCACACAGCTCACAACCTCCTCTGCTGAGCTCCCATTGTTGGTGGCAGCTTCTCTTAGCCGTGGCGTCACTCAAAGGGCAAGCCCAGCGTGTTTTACCGAGGGGTGGGGAGGGGTGGGGGGCACAAAGTTTGGTGCAAACACAGGCCATGCTCCGGCTCACTCTGCCGCTAGACTTGCGGCAGCGACGCGTGTTTCTCTGGCACGGCGTTCGAGGCTGCTTCGACGGGCCGTCTGTCGTGCCGCCGTGTGCCTCTGCCCCCCCCCTCCCACACCCCCAGAGGCCTCGGCTTTTTCCTTTAACGTTGAGCCGTGGACGCTGACGCGCCACGGTGGCTAGGAGATGTTAACTACCTCGCCTGGTATGCAAGGAGGTCGTGGGTTCAATCCCGACCCTGACACCTGCTATATATTTGCATGTTCTCCCCGGGTGGATATTTCCCCCAGGTCCTCCGGTTTTACCCTCCACATTAAGAGACATGCGTTTAGAGTAATTGGCCGATATAAATTTGCACATGATGATAAGCCACTTCGTTGAGCTATCATTTGTGACCAGGTCGCTTCTGAACAAGAGCTGTGTAGCTCTGTGAGCCTTACCTGGGTAAACAAAAAAAGTTTAGTAAGCCGGTGCGGCGCGGGGCGAGCACGTACATGGCGGAGGTGGCGGAGGTGGCGGTGGAGCGTGTCCATCCCGTGGGCACCTGCCACGCGGCCAGACTGACGGACAGACGCACACACTCGACTCGCTCGAAGACTCAACCCTGGACGCCGGGCACGGTGGTGTCACCACTACAGTGATGATCAAGAAGCACATGATTTGGCAATGCTGCTGCTGCTGCGTTGGCAGTTGTGCACAAGCACAACGAACAAAACAAGTCGTCACGAGCGCGTGAAAGATAGGCGACTTGTCCAGGCTCTGGCTCTCCTCCTTCGCACGTGATAATGATAATAATTATCCTCATGAAATTTGTTAATTGCACCATAGTTATAGCACAAGGCTATCAATAAGCGATTATATTTCACAGATGGATTTTATTTACTAATAGTGGGCGACTTGGATTATTGGTTTTTACCGAATGTGGTTGTTTGTGAATTCATTTTTCAGAAAATTTGGAATATTTGTACTCTGGCCTTTTCTCTCTTTCGAGTATTTGTAAAAAAGCGCTTTGCAGCTCAACGGATTCCCCCAGAGGAAATACATATTTTTGATTCTGAGCTCCCTATCGGCAGTATTTGGCCGATTCATCCAGCGTCTGGCTGCAGATGTCTTGAAGGAGGTGGTGGGTACACACACTTTACCCCACCACACGCAGCGATTTAAACTAAACTATAAACTGTGTTTTATTTTACTAGGTAGGGCCCACTGAGCCATGTAGCTTTTTTTAAGAAGCGACCCGGCCACAAATAATATAGCGCAACGAAGTGGCTTATCATCATGTGCAAATGTATAGCAGCCAAATACGCTGCAGACACTTCGATTTAAATGTGGAGGGAAACATCCAGAGGACCCGAAGAAAAATCCACGTGACCACGGGGAGAGAGACACGCAAACTCCGTATTTCCAAGCATCATCAGGGTCTGGATCGAACCCACGATCCCCTGCATACCAAGCGAGGTAGTTAACATTTCGCCAACGTGGCAACCTTCCGTTGGACAAACTACGGTGTACCCATGCACACTGCTGGGTTCGCAGAGGCTGTGGGGAGAGAGGTTCAAGAAACTCGTGCCGATTTAAAGCTTTCAGTGACTGCAGGGATTCATCTTCTTGGTTCTTTCGGTAAAGTCACGTAGAAGGGAAGTAATAAAATAACAAAAATAAAACATAATATTCATTCAGACGCTGTCTCCCCGACAGACCTGGTCTTCACCTGAGGACGGCTGCTTGCGTTGTGGCCGAAACGTCGTGAGAATTATATTATTATGTTTTATTTTTATTATTTTATTTACTTCTCTTCTGCGTGACTTTACCGAAAGAACCAAGAAGATGAAACTCGTGTCGTTGTTTCAACCGCCGCGCCGGGACATCAAATGGAACCCCGCTGCTCAACGTTATGCAGCAGCAGCAGCAGCAGCAGCGTTTAGCTCATTACCCTTAACCGGTTGGCGAAACAAGTTCAACATACATACACACATCCCTTTAAGGTAGCTACCGCAGCAAGATTCTCCGGTTAAAATGTTAATAAATTCCAGTGGCCGGGGGTGGGAGGGGGGGGATTGTGTGAACAAGATTTAAGTGACCCCCTGCAAAAGGTTTGGCCGAGATCTCCTGAGCGAAATGGTGAATGAATAACTAAATGAATAATAGCCACCGGGTATCAGTTGAACCTTCTTTTACATTCCGGGCTGTGGGAGGTCACATGGGTTGTATGACTGAAGAATTGGGTCAGAATCCTCCCAAACACCCTCCCTCCTGAGACGATGCTCTTTTTCTAATAGACGCTTTCTCCTGCACTTGGGAGCCTAATTGTCGTGCAGTTTGGAATTTCCAAGGCATGTGATGTCCCTGTGGGCCCCTTCTGATCGCCACTGTCGGTGCCAATTTCAACGGGTTACATATTCATGGGTGTACGGTTTGGGTTGCGAAACTGGCCTTCTCTCCAAATATATACGCACGGATGAATGCACGTGTGTGGGCTTGGCAGAGGCCTCCTGTGTGGCATTTATAAGCAGCCTAGATGCTCAGGCTCAGAGGTCAGAACGTTGAGCCGACACTGCTGAGATCTTGGGTTTACAATCTTGGCAGTCCATTTGCGATTTAAAACGGGTTTCTCAAGTGTGTTCTTTTTTTACTGGTAGGAACCTCCTGGTTATACCAGCCCACAGGGGATTATTGTGTCCGTCCGTCCGTCGCGCAGGGAGGGGCTGGGAGGGGAGGGTGGGGGAGGGGCTGGGTGGGGAGGGTGGAGGGGCTGGGTGGGGAGGGTGGGGAGGGGCTGGGTGGGGAGGGTGGGGCTGGGTGGGGGTGGGAGAGATGTGGCAGGGTGGGGAGGGGCTGGTCACCCCGTGGTGCCCTTATAAAACTCAACGTTTGACCTACTCACGCCGGCTTGTGCCCGCCCTCACAGTCGGGCATTTTTGCGGAATACACCACGCCGCCGTTGACCCTGGCCATTGACCGAGCAACCCACCCTCCCCACCCAGCCCTTCCCCGGCACAACTCCCCACCCAGCCCCTCCCCACCCTCCCCTCCCCACCCAGCCCCACCCTCCCCACCCAGCCCCTCCCCACCCAGCCCCTCTCTCCCCACCCAGCCCTTCCCCTCTCCACCTAGCCCCACCCCTACCCATTTTTGGATGCACGACGGACGGACGGACACAATAATCCCCTGTGGGCTGGTGGAACCAGGAGGTTCCTACCAGTATAATACCCGAGGATGCGTAACAAAAAATAATAATCCCGTAATGCATCTCGGTATCCGCAGCAACAAGGGACGTGCCACTTTGTAAATTCCCCGGCACAACTCAAGGCCACCTTGTTCTGACTCGACAGAAGGTGCTCTCACTCTCAGGTCATCAACCCGCCGCCACCCCACGTGGCACACCCAGTGCGTCCAAATCGTCCTCTCATACGATGCTCTCCGTGGCCCCTCTCTGACCTTGTTTTTGGCTTGGCCTGCGCGCAGCGTTGGCACGCAAAAAATGAACGCGATGGGTCCCGACTGAGAGCCACAATTCTTCCCGACCTTGTGGATCGTGTCGCCGTGCCCTGAGATGCCGGTAACTATTAACTGGACCTTGCCAAGCAGGCGGCGGGTCGGGGTGTTATTTTTGGACGGTGCGACGGGTTCCTTCGGTCCCGTCGCACCGTCCGTTAAACTTCTTTCGCACCCTGTGTAACCAACCGTGCTTCGTCGGAGGTGCAGTGGGGGAAGGACATGAAACTAAACGCAAAAAAGCAGTTGTAAAGAAATCTAGATTTAAAAGTCGCTTAGCTCCAGTGGCTTCCTAACATCGGTAGGAAGAGCGTTGCAGACGGCCGCGGGGGCGCGTCCGAAAGCGAGCGATGCGATGACCGTCTTTGTTCGATGGCTACCATAAAGCCGCCGCAGCGAGGATGACCGGGGTTCGCGTGATGGTTTATGCTCATTGCTAAAGACGGCAGCGGCAGCAGCAGCAGCGTACGCGCACACGCCGCTGCTGCCGCCGCTGCCACCGCTGCTGGGCGCGAATCTGTTTGGTGCCAAAGCAGCTCCCCCTGCCCTCCCGCGTTCAATAATTGGAATGTCTTTGCCCCCGCCTCGCTTCATTTTTCCGCGCACAGCCAGCCCGCGGTTTGAAATTCGAACGCCACGGGCTAATATTCGGTCACGGCGCGTAATGGCCTCCCCGTTGCACACTCCGTCTCGTCGTTCTGATGGCCGCGCGGCCGGCCTCGCCGTGCCGGGACGCGTTCTCCGTGGTCGGCTGGATTCGCTGCCAAATGATCTCCTTTCGTCCGAAGTGACCTCTGGTCAGAAAATCACCGCCGCAACCTGTAGTCGGCACACGGGAAGCTCCGACGAGAGTGTAATTTCCTCGCCGAATACCTCCCTCCCCCTGTTATCTTCTGCCTATGTCTGACCTCTCTCTCTCTCTCTGTCTCCGTCTACGAAGTAAACACGCCCACCGTTACGGTACGGCATCTACGCATCCCGTCTATGCATTTAGACTCCATGTAAAAATCCACGTTGTATTGTATTGTGTGCAGCGCACTTCGTATCTACGTGATTGTCCGTTAGCCGGGGCGGTGTATGTGCCACGGTGGTGAGATGATGTTTACTACCTCAATCCCGACCCTGACATTTGTAAGTTTGGAGTTTGCGTGTTCTACCCGTGGTCGCGTGGATTTTTCTCCAGGTCCTCCGGTTTTCCCCTCCATTTTTAGAAAACACGTTTAAATTATTTGGCTGCTTTCAATTTCTGCGTGATGATAGGTCACTTCGTTGAGCTATCATTTGTGGCCAGGTCGCTTCTGAAAAAGAGCTATATCTAGCACAGTGGGCCTTACCTGGTAAAATATAAAAAAATTAACCCGTAAAAACAAAGTTTTTCACTATAAATCCTTTATATGCGTTGAGATGGCTGCCACCTATGGGTCAGATGATTGTCTGCCACCATAAAGCAATTGGCAATTAAATATTTATTTATTTTTCCCTAAACAGAGTAAAATTTTGGAAAAAAATTTCACGAAAATTAATTGTCACGCACAACGAGTCTGTGTGCAAAATGTCAGCTCGATTGGATCACGGGAAGTGGGTTAAAAAACGACCGAAAGATTTGCACGGTCGTAAGCAAGCAAGCAAGCACGCAAGCACGCAAGCAAGCAAGTGAACTTAATATAAAGGATTTTAAAAAATTGTTGAGCTCAGTTGAACTTCTCTCGCACCGTACGTAGCCGACCGTGCCAATCGCAGGTGCGGAGCGCCAGTGCCGAAAGCCGCGCTGGCTCCGCCAAATTGCAACCGCGCAACCTCCGTGTGCGTGCGTGCGTGCGTTCGTTTCCGCGCTTGGAATTTCAGCCGGGCCACGGGGTGGAAGGCAGGCGTGGCCGTGCGTTTAATGCCCTCCCTGAGATTTCCCCCCCCCCCGTTCCCATCTCCCAGCTGCCACTTGCCTTCATCGAGATAAGCCCCCGAGCACGGGACTCGGCCGCATCGGCATCAACCGCCGGTGACGCCGGGGGGGGCGGCTGTGAGCAACATTAAAGCGGCTCATCCTGCTGGCAATGTTCCCCCCCTGCCCTGCCCCCCCCACGCTTGGGGACCCTCACTGGGGTCACGGCGGTTTGACGGTGGGAAGGTTGATGATCGTCATCTCCGATCCTCCCGGCTTTTTCGATTAGCGCCCGGCCCAAAGGTTTTCTCCCACCCATCTTCCCCCCACCCCCCCCCCCCCCCCCCAGGTCACACACGGAGCGACGCTGCGTGCTGTTAGCAGTTCGTCGTGACGGTCACGGTTCGGTAATTGGTGCCCGGGCGCGGTTGGAATCGTGGGATCCCCTTGAACAAACAGTGTAGGACAAGCGCGGCCGGGACTTTGGCCGCAGCCAAGGTCTGCGACCCCCTTTGACGAGACCGGCGTTGTGTCCTGGCGAACAGGGGTCGTGGGTACGCGTCGGGGGGGGGGGGGAGGTGTGGGACTGGGGGCAAGTTGTTTATCACGTGCGGCAGTGCGCACGCCCGCGGACGGAGGGTGCAATTTCCCTGCCGTTGTGACGCAGCCGCCGCTCGCCGTATGAAAGAGATTAATCAAGGATTCTCGTTTTGGCCAACCTTTCATCAGCGAGCATTCGGCTGACATGCCCGCCCGCCCGCCCGTGCGCCCGACCCAAGACCAATGTCCGAAGCGGCGTGCTCAAAATGAGTCTTTAATGGTCGGCAATGGCCAGGTACGATTGCGGGAATCATATTGGTTTTTGTAACCCGGGGGTGTTCTTCTTGTAGGGAATTACCAGTCCCGAGAAAATTTGATGTGCGCTTTCAGCACCGCGCGTTCGGTGACTGCACAACGTGAATGATTTTGTTTACCTGAGATTCATTTTTATTTCCGCCCCCCCCCCCCCCCCCCTTAAATATAACTGCCCCGAAGAGTCGTTCTACCGGAATGCGCTTGCGGGGCCACGTGTGTTTCCTGCGATTTTACACGCGCAAAGATCCCTCTATATCGCCTCTAAACAGACTCTTGGCGCAATTGCCCCTAAGCGAGCGCCTATTAAGGCCCGCGCGATGCACCAAGGGGGTTGTTTGGCCAGCACCTCACCCAGCTGCCTTAGTCTCCCCGGTGCTGATGTTAATACGCTGTAAGCGGTGTATTCGTTAACTTAGGCGAGGCCCTTGAACCGGTTCGGATTTTCGCCACCGTTATCGGTCATTAGCGAGAATCGAACTCGTTTCGCCGGGTTCGCGGTGCGGTGCGCTAACCCCTGCTCCACCGCTCCACTTTGCACACACAAAGACAAAGATCCCCCGTATAGCCTTAACAGACTGTAGGGGCAAGTGCTGTTAGCGAGCACCTATGAAGGCCTGAACGGCACAAGAGGGGGTGGGTGGCCAGCACCACGCCCGGCCGACTTTGCCTCCCTAGCGGCGATGTTTACACACCGCACCAGGTACTCATTTGAGGCCGAGTCGACCTAGGAGATGCCCAGGACCGGTTCAGATAATCGTCACTGGTGTTTGCCGTGAGCGGGAATCGAACCCGGGTCGCCAGGTTCGTAGCGCAGCGCGCTAACCGCTACACTACCGCTCCCCACTGGCACACACACGCACACGCACGCACACGCACGCAGCGTGAATGCATATTCTAATATTTTCATATTGTTCAAAAGGTGTTTGTTTTTCAACCGATAAATAGCAGATGGCAACCAGTGGTGCCATGCATCGAAGTGCCGGGACAAATCGCAGAGGAAGGATGCCGCCACATCTCATTGGAATCGAATGTCACAAGAAATATCCTTAGGTTTTTTTCGGTAAAGTCACGTAGGTAAAAACATTAAAAAGTAAAATAAAATAAAAATTACGACGTTTCGGAGGCAACACAAGCTTCCGTCTTCAGGTACCACCTGAAGACGGAACGTCGTGATTTTTATTTTATTTTACTTTTTAATGTTTTTACCTACGTGACTTTACCGAAAAAACCTAAGGATATGAATCATTGCAGTCACGAAAGCTTCAAATCTAGAGTCACAAGAAATGTCCCGTTGTCTGATGGCCCTCGCACTACACAGACCTTGAGGCCCTGGCGATTTTTTGCATGAACGCACGTCTCACGGGGGACGCGCCCTTTCCCGTCTGCTACGCGTGTGCGTATGTTCAGCTTGCTTCCGCACCGTACGTAGCAAACCGCGCTAATCGGAGGTGCGGGGGGGAAAGGACAACGAACTAAACGCCAAAAGCATTTTTAAACAGATGCGTTTTCAATCTGAATTTAACAGACCATTCCAGGCGGCCGCAGAAGCACATCTGAAAGCGCCGCGACGATTACGGCGACAGTCTTTGTTCGATTAACGGGGGCGGGGGAGGGGGGGGGGGCTCTTGAACACGTGCACGTACAAACTTAATTTGGAGCTTTCGTGACTGCAGGAATTATTCTTTGGTTCTTTCGGTAAAGTCACGTATAAAGATAAAATAATAAATTTAATTAAATACTAGCATACGCCGTTTCGATTGCAACACAAGCAATCGTCATCAGGTATAAATTAAATAGAAACTTAGAAATGTAATGTAATACAACAGAGAGTCAGATAACATAACAGTCAACACCCTACCTGGTTGATTACGTTCTTCCTGAGAATGCAACATTTTTAGAGAGAGATCAAACACAGAACAGGAGACATATAGACAGACATATAAGCAGACAGATATCACAGAGATACATAGAGAGAGAGACATACATAGGCCTATGTTTGTTCTCTCTCTACGTATCTCTGTGACACGTTCACGTACGTTTGCCGAACTTCTTCCGCGCCGTACTGCGCTAATCGGAGGTGCTTTGCGCGCGGCGCACGCAGGTCTTTTCCAGCGCCAAGTACCCGTCGACGGAGGGGCTCGACGACTACGTGTCCGTGTTCACCGGCGCGGGAGAGGGCGGCGAGGTGCGGCGCCCTCGCTACAAGCTGCAGAGCAAACACCGTGTGCTGGACGAGCGAGCCGTCAAGGTGAGGGCCAGAGCGCTCGCGGTTGCTGACGCGGGTGCCGTGGCCATAGGTCGGTCGGCCTTTGTGTCCGTCTCTGTCCCAAATGTGCATCACGCCACAGGTCTGCCCGTACTCTTTGGTTCTTTCGGTAAAGTCACGTAGGTAAAAAAAATATATATATTTTTTTACTTTTTTTTTACTTTGATTTTTTTTACCTACGTGACTTTACCGAAAGAACCAAAGAGTATGGATCCTTGCAGTCACGAAAACTTAAAATCTAGAAAGGTCTGTCCGTGCCGTGTATCTGTTTCTTCATCCATCTATCCGTCCGTCCGTTCATTCATCTGTCCATCTGTCTGTTTTGTGTCTCTGTCATGCATTCATCCGTCTATCCATCTCATCATCTGGCTGTGCGGCCATCCATTCGTCTGTCAATCCGTGTAACTGTTGATCTGTTCTTCCCTCTGTCCATGCTTCACTTGCCCAGTCGTCTCTCTGTCTATGCCTCTGTCATTCCGTGTATCCATCCATCCGACTATTTGCCTGCCCGTCTATCTCCCCCTCCATCTGTTCATCTGCCCATCAATCCACGCATCCGCCCACACACTCGCGAACTCACTCGGGATCTCACCTGCCCGCCCACTCGCTCACGCCCTGCAAAGCCCACTGTCGCGTGAGAGTGAGCGGAGGTGAGCGTGGGGGCCAAAATAACTACTGGGGATGAATCCACGTTATTCCAGAATCCAAGTGTACCGTTGTTTTACCCAGCAAACAACGTTGTGTTTACGCTGACGCCTTTTGATCAAATCACCTGGAATGCAACCACTGTCGTGAGTTCTCGGAAGGTGAGCAGCGTCGAGTCCGGATGGTGTGTGCGTGAGTGACCACCTTCGGCTGCTGCTGGATGGGTGGCAGAGGGCAGTGATGAAAAATAAATTGTTCTACTGCCATGGTGTTCTTTCATTGGTCTACTGCCATTGTTATTTCATTGTTCTACTGCCATTGTTATTTCATTGTTCTACTGCCATTGTTATTTCATTGTTCTACTGCCATTCATTCGATGCCACGCTGGTCCCCCATGGACCAACTTATTAGTTGGGGAGGTACTCGTTGAGCAGTGGATTTGGCAAAGGGGGGGGGGGGGGGGGGGTTGGTGGCTGTGCAATAACCGATTGAGACCAGAAGTCACCTTTTCAAGGGAGATCTAGGTTAAGAAGGTACGTAAAAACAGCTTGGCCTAACGTAGGCTTACATAGGGAGTCTTAAAGATGCGCTGACATGCATCGAGATCCCACTGTCTTATCTCAACTGTAAACAGTTTTTATTTTACCAGGTGAGGCCCATTGAGCTATGTAGTTCTTTTTCAGAAGCGACCTGGCCACAAGTAGCTCAAAGAAGTGGCTTATCGCGTAGAATTTACAGCAGCCAATATGGTAAACGCGTGTTTCTAAATGTGGAGGAAAAAAACCGGAGGACCCTGAGAGAAACCCACGCGGCCACGGGCAAAGAGAGTCGTGCAAACTACAAATATACAGTAGGTGTCAGGGTCGGGATCGAATCCACGACCTCCTGCATACCAGGCGAGGGTGTTAACACCGTCCTGCAGTGGCTTGAAAAATACGGCTATTAATGATTTTACCCCCGTCGGTCTCGCTGACCACTGGACTCTTCGTTATTATGAACATCAGACATTCCCGTTCAAGGATCTAAAACATACGAGGGTGGGGAAGGGGGGCGGTAGCGTGGCTCGATGCTTGAAAACGCCGCGACGAACAGCGACGCCGCGCGGACTGACTACGGCGGCGGGGGGCGCGGCAATGCGAGTCCAAGTGCCGGCAATTATCTCGGCTCGCTCGCTCTCTCTCTGTCTCTCCGCCGCGTTTTTCCGAAAGTTTCTCATCCCTCGGCGGCGGTGGCGAGGTTATTTTTTTCAAATTAAACGCTCCGAAGCCCGCGCGGCCCCCCCCCCCTTCAGCTGTGACGACGCGCAGTGCAGCAGCTCACTCTCGCCACATAAATCAGGGGGGGGGGGGGGGGGGGGTGTTGATTTGTGCGCAACCGCCCGCGCGGTCGCCGTCGCGGAGTTAAAGGTCGCGGCGCAGCCAAGCCGGCCGTCGTGAATAATCCTCGAAGTCGGCCCCGCCGGGATTAATCATCACCGGCTGCTTAAATTCAACGCGATCAATGAATCAAATTCGCCGCCCCCGAACCAGATTAATGATCATTCTTCTTGAAGCTCGCTAATAGCAAATAAAAACTCGCCTGAGTGCGGGGGCGGGGGATGCGGTGAAGGGCGGGGGGGACGTTGGGGGGTGGGGTGGGCGTGGGGGATGTCCCATCACAGGAGCACAAATGACCCCGCTTGTTCAAACACTCTTATCGCCCACTTAACACTTGACACTTGACGGGACCTTACATTTACAGCGCCATCGGTCAGTGTTGGTAAACAATGGCTGCAGGGCCCCCCCGAAAGTTTGGGTCCCATGGGTGGTACCTGCCCACAAGGGTTACGGCTGTACACCGGCGTGCCCCCCCCCCCCCCCGCCGATCTGCGCGTCCTCCCTCCCTCGCTTACGACGAGTCGCGGCGCAAGGCGGCGATGGAGTCCTCCCGTTGGCTCGTGCGTCGCGACGGCGCAGCGTTGGCTTCTTCACCCAGCCCCCCCCGCCCGCGTACCATCTCACCCGTCGTAATATATACGGGACGGCGGACTGCACTGAGGCTCGCGCGGGTAGCGAGCCGATATCCTCCCTCTCCCCATCTCCCCTGCTCCCACACTCACCCGCCCCTCCCCCCCCGGTAGGAGGCAGTCCCACTGGGATATTTGCACACAGGGTTGGTGTACTGTGATTTTTTCTGCAATATTTTGCTGTCTTTTCTTGGATTTTCTGTTTGCACATAGTCACTTAAAGATGTTTTCTTGTTCATGTTTTTGTTTTTTGTTTGTTGCGGTTGCACCCGATTCAAGAGCCGAATGGCTCACAGGGCTATACCTAATAAATTAACTTTGAACTTTGTACAGCAAGCGGGGTCAATGACCTCGCGGATTCGGTGCCGTCTAAAGAAAAAAATGTGGACAAAGCGATTTCGGACAAACGTTCGAATACCGGACGGTAAATTGAAAAAAACGCACACGAGTCTCGGACGTTTGTTGAGGATTATTATTACTATTGTAATGACAGGGTGACACCTGCCGGCCTGTAAGGGTAATTACGGTTATAGCCGCATCACACAATGCCTCATTATGAAGGGGCGTGTCTGGGGTAAAGCTCAAGGGCGGTGTCAGTCGAGAAGCTCCGGGAACCAACCCGAATGTTCTGGAAAGGAGGCGTGGCCAGAGGTGGAGCTTGGCCGCGCCAGGCACATATACGGAGCACCCGACCCTCTGGTTCGGGGCTGTTAGCGTGGGGTCTGGGTCCTGGTTGCGTCGCTGCCGTCGTCATCGCTTCGTCTTCGACCACGCGGCTGCTCTTCTGCAAGAGCAGCTCCGTCGCCGCCGCTACGCTCGTTGACCAGCCAGCGGAGATTGGCTGCGTGTTTGGACAGCCTGGGGGTAGCCGCGTTACGAAGCGTATCGCTCGGTGTGCCACTGGACGTGTGTCGGAAATCTCCCACTTCTCTGTTATGAAGACAAAAACATTTTAGACAGTGGCAGAGGTCGCAGACGGGTGTTGATTCCTTACCCGTACCCGTACCCGGCCGCACCAGGGTCGAAAACGGGTACCCGTACCACGCCCGGCCGCCTTTGTCTTTCTCGTGCCGATATTCGCACAATGCGCCAGGTGCTCATTGCAGGCTAGGCGGGGCCCAGAACCGGTTGACGTATCACTCACCTCAGGTGTCAGTCATGGCCCTGGAATGGAAATGAGGTTACCGAGTTCACAGCGCAGTGCGTTTACAGACACACAAGCACACCTATTTACACACGCATATGTACACACACACACCTATTTACACACTCATATGTACACACACACACACAACAACAACAACCGCCATTCGCTACTAAGTGGCGGTGACGTCACCACGACGCTTGTGTCAGGCCACGTGCACCTTGAGGCCACGTGAAGTGTCGAACGCCCGCTGGCAGGAGGTCACGGGGCAGACCCAGGTACCACGGGTCGACTGACTGAGATGACACACGCATATGTACACACACACACACACACCTATGTACACACGCAGATGCAGCTTTTCATATGGGTAACTCCCTTGGAGGCAGGACACATGGAAAGGGCACCTGGGTCTCAGCAATATCTAACATTATTTGTTTTATTCAAGTTGCATATAAAAGGAGCCCGAAAACAACAACAACAACAACAGCAGCAGGGCCAGCATTACACACAGAAAGGCAAAGATCTCCCGTATAGCCTTGAACAGACTTTTGGCAAGTGTTTTTAGCGAGCACCTGTGAAGGCCAGCACGGCGCACAAATCAACGCGCGCAAATCCACGCGCGTGGCGAAAACACGTGGGCAACTTGAAGCGTTCCGCCAAGTCGCACGTTTGGAGGAGGGGGGGGGGGTGGCCGGGTGGTGGGGGGGTGGTGGTGGGGTTAGGGTTGTATTTATGATTGCAATTCTCCCACACCACGGCCTCCGTCCACGGACGTTCTCTTTTCGCGGCGATAACACGCGCGCGGTTTTCTAGATATTTATAGCTGTTCCACGAGTGGTAGATCTCTCACCCCCCCTCCTCACCCCCCCCCCCCCCAGTCTATATCGACCGAAGGGGCGTTCCGCTATCGAGTGGAGAGGGAAAGGTAGTGTGTTAGAACGTCCGCGTCGCGTGTAAACCTCAGGAGGGATCGAGGCTTTTGGATCTCCATTATTTTCCCTGCCCCATTGTGCGCATCGCGGATAGCCGCCGTGGGCTTCCGATGTTTTTTTTTGCTCCAGTTTCTTCTTTTTTTTTTTCGCGGCTAGTCGGGCCCTCTCGTGATTTAATCGTCGCTTTAAAGCGGCACAATTTAATTTGAATTAAGCTGAAATGAATTGAATGGCCGCGTTTAATCCACTGCTCGTGCCGCACCGCAGTTACGAAATCACCGCGGATTCGACGTCGCTTGACGTTTATTTGCGGCTCTGTTGAGCGTTTCCACCCCCCCCCCCCACCGTGCTGCCCCCTCTCCCCTCCCCAGCCCGCGGTTATCCATACAAGTCGATTGCATGAAATGAAAATAGATTTTTGTTGAAATATAAAAGAATATATATTTGCAATCATGCGGTCACGGGCACGCGTGAACTCAATAAGAAATAAAGTGGTTTTTAAAATTAATCGTCCAAACGTAACCAAAGTAACTTTTTCTCACGCGTGCCTCGCCAGTGGGTGCCTTCACAAATAAAGTAAGTGGGGGATTGGGGGGCGGGTTTGTTTAATCGCGGGAAAGGTAATAACGTCACTGCCATACGAGGCCCTCTTCCAGATTGTTTCCCAGTGGCGATTGTGTAAACTTGTCAAATCTTGGCTCCGTCTTAACTCTTCCCAAATCATCTTCTTGGTTCTTTCGGTAAAGTCACGTAGAAGGGAAGTAATACAATAATACAAATAAAACATAATAAAATAATTCTCACGACGTTTTGGCCACAACGAAACGTCGTGAGAATTATTTTATTATGTTTAATTTGTATTAGTTTATTACTTCCCTTCTACGTGACTTTACCGAAAGAACCAAGAAGATGAATCCCTGCAGTCACGAAAGCTTTAAATCGAAATATATATTCTTGGTTCTTTCGGTAAAGTCACACCTGATGACGATTGCTTGTGTGTTGCAGTCGAAACGTCGTGAGAATTTTATTGTTTGATATTTGTATTATTTTATTATTTCCCTTCTACGTGACTTTACCGAAAGAACCAAGAAGATGAATCCCTGCAGTCACGAAAGCTTTACATCGAAAAATTCCTCCCAAATCGCTACGGCGGCGTTTTTCATTGCAAGGCGCGCGGGCCACTGGCCCTTAGTTGTTGGTCTCGGGCCGGTCACCAACGATTGCCGATCATATTTAATTTCATTAGCACTTAATGTCATTGGCTAAATTGCCACTCGGAGACGTTAATATATTGCCGTGAAGTGGTCGAGGAAATGGGGAGAGTGCTGCCCTTTCCTGCTCTGTGAGATGGGATTTCAGACTTAGCTCTGTGATGCCGCACGCTTCCCCGCAAGAGTTCCAAATGGATTCTCCGTCTCGTGATCTCACCCCGATAGTGCGCTCATCCGTACGCCGGTGGCAAGATGTTAACTCCCTGGCCTGGCATGCAGGAGGTTGTGGGTTCAATCCCGACCCTGACGCCTGTATGCAGTAAAAGCTTGGATTGCGAGTAAACTTGGTCTGCGAGTGTTTTGCAAGACGAGCAAATTTTTTAAGTAAATATTAATTTGATAAACGAGCGAGGCCTTGCAATACGAGTAGCACGTGTATACGCTTTGTCTGCCGAGCGTCACGTGATCACAACTGATACAGGAGTGCTTTGATATACGAGTGCTTTGGATTACAAACACGTTTCCCGAACGAATTATGCTCGCAATCCAAGGTTTTACTGTATTTGGAGTTTGCACGTTCTCCCCGTGGTCGCGTGGATTTTCTCACTCCTGTTTCTCCCCATTTTTTTCCATTCGCATTTCGAATCAACGTGCGCTCAGAGTATTTGGCTGCAATAAATGTGGGAACCACCTCGTTCAGCTACCATACGTGGCCAGGTCGCTTCTGAAAACAAGATCTATATAACGCCAGTGGGGGCCTTACTTGGTGAAATAAAAATAAAATTGTTTTACATCGGTGTTTTCTCCGTGGGTCAGAGGTCGACTGACGGCCAGTGTAAGCCAGCACTTACTTTTGGCCCGTTTAAGGAGTGGATCCACTACTAAATGTCATCCCTCCACCCCCCCCCCTCCCCCCACCATGGCCACATCCATCCTTACTTTATCCGGCCCTTCAGCCATGGCAGTCTCTGGCTCGCTACACATCCGCGATGTGCCGTCTTCCTCTGGCTGACTAAGTGCAACATCGTCTGTTGGCGACTGGACCACGGGGGACCAAGTTGATTGAGAAACGACGGTTCTATATTTCTAGATTTGAAGCTGTCGTGACTGCAAGGATTCATGCTCTTAGTTTTTCGGTAAAGTCACGTAGGTAAAAAAATGAAATTAAAATTTATAAAAATAAAATAAAAAATCACGACGTTTCGGAGGCAACACAAGTCTCCGTCATCAGGTGGGACTGTCACAGCCAGATTTGCTGTATCAAGTGATTTGCTGTATCAAGTGATACAGCAAATCTGGCTGTGACGGTCCCACCTGGTGACGGAGACTTGTGTTGCCTCCGAAACGTCGTGATTTTTTATTTTATTTTCATAAATTTTAATTTCATTTTTTTACCTACGTGACTTTAGCGAAAAACTAAGAGTATGTTTCTATATTTGTTCATCACGTAGCGGGCTTTCGCGGTCAATGTTATTCATAGTAAAGGTTTTTGGGTTAGATTGCGTGGGTATAAATGTTGTGTCGTGACCCTCCACCACCCGACACAGCCAATTAGTGAGGGATTTGTCACTTAAACAAAATCCACATTTACAATTTGAGTAAATCCCTTACTAATTGGCTGCGTCGGCAGGATGAGGGTTACGACACATTTATACTGACGCGATCTAACCCAAAAACCTTTCATTATGAGTTTATATATTTATTTATATACACAGAATACAAAGACAAGTGTGTGGATGTGCTAATGTTACAGCACATCGCGCATGTGAGCCAGGCGGCTCAGCGGGCGAGCGATTAGCCCGCAATTGGAAGGATACGAGTTCAACTCCTGGTCGAGGGTTGACTTACCCTCATCATCCCTCTGGGGTCTATAAAACAAGTACCCCCTTGTGGGAAAGTCAACAGCGGCGACTATCTTATGGACGGTCTCGTCCCCTGCCATGGGATCGTGGAATGTCCACTGCCGGAATTGAGATGAGCACCGCCTCACTGCTCATTCGATTGAGCAGGTAATCATTTAGCCTTTTTTTTTACTTACACTTTGACTGCACTGAAGCGAAAGGCGATATGAGGTCACGCTCGTGACAAAGTCCTTGGCCACAAGTCAACCACCAATGCCTTGAGGATTTCGTCAAAGAGCATATTCCGTTATCACGCGAGCCCCGGTCATCATCCTCGCAGCAGCAGCAACAGCAGCAGCAGCAACAGCAGCAGCAGCAGCAGCAACAGCAGCAGCAGCAGTAGCGGCTTTTGGCTTAAGCCATCGAACAAAGACGGTCGCCGCGTCGCCACTCTTTCAGATGCGCTTCTGCGGCCGTCTGGAACGCTCTCTTCCCGATAATTAGGAGGCCGCTGGGAGCTATGCACTTTTCAATCTAGAATGAAAACTCGTCTTTTTTAGAACTGCTTTGTGCGTTTAGTTTGTTGTCCATCCCCCCCCGCCCGCACACCTCCGATTAGCACGGTTGGCTTCGCATGGTGTGAAAGTGGTTCAACATACGTGCAGTCGATTGTGGGCTCGAGAAATGGATGGGGAGAGCCCTCTGCTGGACATAAGCACGGGCTGTGAGATGACGACTCTCAGCGCTTGGCACGACACACACGCACGGAGGCGGGGGGGGGGTGGCGGGGGGGATCGGGGCCTCGCAAAGGTGACGCGGGAGGCTCTTAAAGTCCGTTGGCCGCGCAGAGTTTTTGTTTAATTTGGGGAATGTGCTGTGCGCGCCCCGAACACCGTGTTGCGGTGCGTTGCGTTCTCTTGGCCCCGTTGAGTAGTGGCAGTGGCAGGCGCTGACGTAAAATACTTCGATTTAAAGCTTTCGTGACTGCAGGGATTCATCTTCTTGGTTCTTTCGGTAAAGTCACGTAGAAGGGAAGTAATATAATAAAAAAAAAACATAATAAAATAATTCTCACGACGTTTCGGCCACAACGCAAGCAGCCGTCCTTGCGTTGTGGCCGAAACATCGTGAGAATTATTTTATTATGTTTTATTTTTATTTTTTATTATTTTATTACTTCCCTTCTACATGACTTTACCGAAAGAACCAAGAAGACTTAAAATACGTCGCCACCGAACGACCACGTTCCGTCTCATGCTGCCCCGGCGTTCTCCCTTGCCCTCTCGCGCGAAGTTTATGAACAGAGGTTGCGTTTCACTTACTGCTCCGCCGCTGATCGTCTGGAATGGAGTGTGCTCTCTAATTTAACATATATATTTATACTAGCCCTTCGGAGTTTAACACTTGTGCGGACGTTCCCTTTCGATCCTCCACCGCAGCAAAAAAAACAAGACCCATCTGTGCCATTAAATCAAAACGGCGAACGCGTTCCCGTCGATTTTAAATTGACGGCCGTGCGCGCGTCCCCCTTTGCCTGCTTGTGAGAGCCCATTAACCTCCGGTGTTGGCAGCGGTGCACCTTTACATATTCATCACGTCGTACACGCACGTGGGCGGCAGCGGTCAGCGCCAACTGTGCGCTCCCAGATCTGGCGGAGCCGACTTCTGTCTGCGGACAAGGCGACAAAACCATCGTGGCGAGTGCCAAACCACGTTCATGGGCCTCCACCACCACCACCCTCCCCCACTCCGACCGACACGCTGAAGTACTGTGCGGTCAAATAGCCCACGTGGTTGGGTTGTTGGGGGGTTGGGAGGCCTTCATCCAGCAGTGGATTTCCCAGCCACTTTAGAATTGCATAGACGCGTTGGTCGGCGACCAAAATAACAAAAGGGGGCATTTGTTTGTTTGTTCGAATTCGGCACAAGAAAGAAAGAACCCCCCCCCCCCCCTCAATATTTCAAGAGCCCGCAATGCACTGTCGTAAATACGAGACGGTGGGACTCGCCAAATACCGTCACCGGGCAGGTCCTTAAAGAGCCGTGAGCTGCCGACCGCTGCTCTCCGCACCGTGCAAGGTGAGGGTTGTCATTTTTAAATCCTTTATATTAAGTTCACTTGCTTGCTTAGGACCGTGCAAATCTTTCGGTCGTTTTTTAACCCACTTCCCGTGATCCAATCGAGCTGACATTTTGCACACAGACTCGTTGAGCGTGACAATGCATTTTCGTGAAAACATTTTTCCAAAATTTTACACTGTTTAGGGAATTTTTTTTTTTATTACCAATTGTTTAATGCTGCCAGACAATCATCTGACCCATAGGTGGCAGCCATCTCAAGCCAGAGGACGAGAGGACTCTAGCCGCCACGCATATAAAGGATTTATAGTGAAAAACTTTGATTTTACGGGTTAATTTTTTTATCTTACCAGGTAAGGTCCAACTGAGCGACGTGGGCACAAATGTCAGCTCAACAAAGTGGCTCATCACGTGGAAATGTATCGCAACCAAATACTCGAAACGCACTTTGATTCTATTAATATCGTCAAATGGCATTGCCGTGGACTGACCCGGCAAACCCTCCGCATTGAAATGATGGAATTGTATCACTCGGACCGAGTGGCCGTTTCGTCTAATAAACGGGAAACTAGGACACACGCGCGCACACTCTGTTTGACAACGAATGATATAGTCTTTGATCTCGTCTCTGGTCGACAAAAATGAGAGATTTTTTTTTTAAATCACATTTCTCGCCTCTGTTCTTTGACGGAAATAAATCTCGGTGCAGCCCTCATTTTGATTGCTCAAATGTTCTAATTTTACTGGAGTTCTAACGTTCTATTTATAGATTAATGGGAAGTCACACGCTCGCCCTATAACCGGCAGAGCCGTTCAATTTCACAGCTTTTCCCCTGTCCCCACCCCCCGAAATTTGAATGTTCTCTAACTTTGTTTTCTTGTTGGATGAAGTGAATTTTTTTCTTTTCCTGTTACACTTTGTAAGCCAAAGTGAAATCCACTTGGGATTCATTATCTCTCCGTTTGCAAGAGAAAAACTAGGTGACGATACGTGCTCAGTGGAAAGCTATTAATCTTTTTCACCTATATATATACACAAATGTTTTTTTGTTCTTTCGGTAAAGTCACGTAGAAGGGGGATGATAAAATAATAAAACAACACATAATAAAATAATTCCCACGATGTTTCGGCTACAACGCAAGCAGCCGTCCTCAGGTGAAGAACAGGTCTGTCGGAAAGACAGCGTCTGAAGGTTATTTGTATAAAAATGCCTAATCTGAAGGTTTTTTCAGACACTGTCTTTCCGACAGACCTGTTCTTCACCTGAGGACGGCTGCTTGCGTTGTGGCCGAAACGTCGTGAGAATTATTTTATTATGTTTATTTTTATTATATTATTTTTTCCCTTCTACGTGACTTTACCGAAAGAACCAAGAAGATGAATTCCTGCAGTCACGAAAGCTTTAAATCGAAATATACAAATGTTCTTTTAAAATGTATTAACAATGATAGTTTAGTGCTCTCTGTCAATCCGATGTTGGATTAAGGCCTCCTCATGCCGACGTCGATCATGCGGCGTTGCTTGATCCCCTTGCCTCACCACTAGGAGTTTTCAATCGAGATTGAAAGCTCATTTTTTTAAGAAGCTGCTTTTTCGCGTTCAGTTGGTTGTCCTTCGTCCCATGGCACGTATATTAGTTGGAGGCCAATTTCCACAAACGGATTTTGGACATTGTAAACACCGCAACGTAAATAATCTGGTTTCTTTAATTGGCAATATTGCACGGCGGATTGACGCGCCACAGATGAAAGCGGTAGTATCAACTTCTCGTGAAAAGGATTGCCTGGTATTAGATCACGCTTCTGAACCTGGATGACATCCAAATGCGTGGCACTCTCCTACGGCCCCGTTTGCTCATTTTTCTTCTCCATATTCTGGATATCTGACAATCTAATTCCCATCCCCCCCCGCCCACTCACCCTATCTCCTCTATTCCTACAAGAATCCGCGATAGACTGTGAAGCATTGGTGTACTGCCGGCAGGCAAGAGCAATTTGAATAATGACGTCTCTCTTCCTTGACATTATTTAAATCGTATCGGTTGATTTTCCATATCATAGGTTATTTGTATAAAAATGCCTAATCCCATTGAGATTTACGCCGTGAAACGTGTTTCGCTATTTTTTAAGCGGGCGTTCGTAGGTTTGTAAATATTTGCAACGCAAAAATGCCGTCTAACCCCCAAGTTCAATCATCGTAAAATAAGTCCGTATCACGGAGGCAAAATCAAAATACCTCCGGTGTTTAACGCTATTAATCGAACGTTCGCGCAGCGGTGCTTACGCCTCTTGTCGTTGTCTCCTCAATTAGCGATGCATTGTTAATTTCCGAATTAATTCAAAACGATCGGTTATCTCCTGCACAGCAAGTGGGGAGCGGCGATGATATTCCACCTAACCCATCGTCTCGCTGCGTCGCAAGCCGCCACATTATTTCCTACAAACCTTACAGCACGGTTATTTAATTAAATACCACCACCACCGACAGAAATAGCAGCAGCAGCAGCAGCAGCCTAATCTCCCCTCCCCGCCCCCCTCCCCAAGTAAACTTTCTAAGCGATAATCCGCCGGCATCCTGCGTGCGCTCGTACAATTAGCTCGTTGCTGTTCGCTGGTTGAGCGGCGGCGGCGGCGACGGCGCTTGTCGGGAAGCGGCTAATTTATTCATGGGAATTTACGAGCTGGGGGGGCACGGCTATGGAGCGGGCAAGCGCACCGCTGCTTCCCCCCCCCCCCCCGGCCCTTCCCAGCCCGGGCTGCGGTGCGGCCTGCCGTCACCGTTGCCGTGCGTCTGCCACGCGACCGGGAAGAGGGAGCCGCTTCTCGCGACGTGGCCCATGCTAGAGATGAGTCGTACGGGAGGCCGGTTCTCAACGTAGTAAATGTTTTTTTTTTTTGGGGTGGGGGGGATGGTCAGATGGCGTGAATCTTAATGTGTCGTTTAACCAGCCACCGCCCGAGACGGCCAATTCATGAAGGTTTTGTCACGTGAACCAACACGTGCCATTTGTCTTCTTGGTTCTTTCGGTAAAGTCACGTAGAAGGGAAGTAATAAAATAATAAAAATAAAACATAGTAAAAAAATTCTCACGACGTTTCGGCCACAACGCAAGCAGCCGTCCTCAGGTGAAAAACCAGGTCTGTCGAGGCGACAGCGTCTGAAATTTAACGTGCCATTTGGTTACTACTTCAGCACTAACCGGTGTGTTGGAGAGCAAACCCACGACTTTTACGAGTTGCTCTCCACCACACCGGTGTGCCAAGGTAGTAACTCATTGGCACGTGTTGTCTAACGTCACGAACCTTACTGTTCGGCCGTGTCGGGCGGTGGCGGGTCTAACGACACAATTACATTCACTCGAAATAACCCAAAAAAACCCTCTATCATTGGTCGCTGAAAGCCCTACTACTACCACGCGTTAAACTGCCCTCCAGAGTCTGCCCCGCTCCTACGCAGGGCATCCTCGCAGTATTGCATCGACCCGCAAGTGGTGGCAAATCCATCGTGTTATCCGTGAATGACGTGTAACCAAATCGGCAAGGAACGCGTGCGCACCATTGACAGATCTCTCCCGCCAGACGTGGTGCGAGCCTGGGCATTGCTTCATTGGGTGAAAGCGGTTGCATCGCACGGCTGTTCTAAGCTGCTGCGGAACTATGTCGTAAGCCGCAGAGGGTGGTGTGTTGAAATCGATTGTTGCACTGTTCTGTGCTCCCGTGTCTATGCTCACAGCTTTCGCCAAACGCCACACTGATCGTGGTCGCATAACCCCCTACCGTGTTCAGTCGCACGCTTCTACACGTGCGTAAAACATTTTTTCGGGAAAATTTGTGGTTTTGCTGTTGATTAAAGAAATCGCTCACGGTTGAAATTCACGACGGTGGGGTGGCGCTTTGTTGGGGTTTTTGTTGTTGTTGTTGTTATTCGTGCCGTGCTTTTTATAGAATCGTTCATCACGCCTGCTCCCAACCATCCCCGGCCTCCTGCTGCCACCCTGGATTTAAGCTTCGTGTTTGACCTCTCGGTCTGTTTAACACTTACTGGGCTTTCGCAACCAATATCATCCATAATTAGGTTTTTTGGGTCTGAACGCGTAAATATAAATGTCGTTTTAAACAGAACGTGCCAATCCGTCACGAGTACAGCCACAACATTTACAATCTGAGTACGACGTTTCGCCAGTGATTAGAACTCGCTTCATCAGGCGACTGCCAGATTTGTGGAGAAATCCTCCTGTTTCGTTCTCTGAAATAGAAGCGTAGATGTGATGAGCCCTTCACGTGCGAAGGGAGAGTGGTGGGGGGGGGATTAAATGCATTCCTGCGGAGGGAGCTGGTAGGAACGTTGGGTTGCTCGGTCAATGGCCAGGGTGAACGGCGGCGTGGTGTATTCCGCAAATATGCCCGACTGGGGACGGGCACAAGCCAGCGTGAGTAGGTTAAACGTTGAGTTTTATAAGGGCACCACGGGGTGACCAGCCCCTCTCCACCTAGCCCCTCCCCAACCTCCCCACCCAGCCCCTCCCCACCCTCCCCACCCAGCCCCTCCTCACCCAGCCCCACCCTCCCCATCCAGCCCCTCCCTGCGCGACGGACGGATGGACGGACACAATAATCCCCTGTGGGCAGGTGTAACCAGAGGTTCCTAGCAGTATGAATGCATATAAATTACAATGCGTATCCATTGCCGGTTGGGTTGTTCATACGGTAATCAACGCACATTATGCATGCACGTGCATGTACATTATTCTTGTACTGCCTGAATCAATTGCGGCGAGAAATCCCGGCTTTAAAAAACGTGACGCGGCTCTCGTGGGAGCGCGTCGCAGAGATTCGCAGTTCAAAATCCGCCGGCCGCCCTGATTAAATACTGGCGGGCGTAATGGTATAAGTGAAACATTACCTTGACGTCGTTCGTAAGAGCAAGCCAAATCCGAAATAGCAAATAATTCCATTGAGTCTTTCTGTCAAGTCACGTAGAAGGGAAATAATAAAATAATAAAAGTAAAACATAATAAAATAAAATTCTCACGACGTTTCGGCCACAACGCAAGCAGCCGTCCTCAGGTGAAGAAACAGTTGCTTCTTTTATGATGTTAAATTTTTATTATTTTATTATTTCCCTTCTACGTGACTTTTCCGAAAGAACCAAGAATATGAATTTAAACGAGTTTTTAAATCTAGATCTAAAAGTGGCTTCCTAATATCGGAAGGAAGGACGTTCCAGACTGCCGCTGAAGAGCATCTGAAAGCGCGCGATGCGCTGGCCGTCTTTGTTCGATGACCAAACAGAATAAAAACCTGATGATTTCAAGAGCTGCGACGTCAATCGTCGTGGAGGGTTGATTTCATCTCGGTGGGAAAGCACAATGTTCATCTCCTCTCCGATCCTATCTCAGCCGAGACTGACTATGACGCTACATCCACAAATGAAGCAAACACTTGCATGTTGTTGTTGTTTTTTTTCACTTGCTGCGACGAGCCGTCAGACATCCGCTTCGCGAAAAACGCGCGAAGTGGTTTTGTGGATTAATTTTTTTTCCAGATAACTAGTGTGATTGTGCGTAAGTGTATTTTTTTTCGTCGTACATAGATACTATTGTTCACATGGAGTAATGAATATCATTGGGGTGCAGCGGTGGCGAGATGTTAACTCCCTCGCCTGGTATAAAGGAGGTCGTAGATTCGATCCCGACCCTGACGCCTGCTGTATATTTGGAGTTTGCATGTTATCTTTCCCCGTGGTCGCGTGGATTTTTATCCGGGTCTTCCGGTTTTTCCCCTCCACATTTAGCATCAACATCACGCTTTTAGAGTATTTGGGCTGCTTGAGATTTTCGCACGATAAGCCACTCCATTGAGCTGTCATTTGTGGCCCATATCGCTTCTGGAAAAAGAGCTACCATAGCGGAGTGGATAAATAAATAAAGATTCTGGAACGGTGAAATCACCCCATGGAACTAGACGAACAGTCACATCACGGGACCACGGGACACATGGCACCAGCTCGTGGAGGATTTCATCCAGCAGCGGATTGATCGTGACTGATGATGATGTTGTTGTTGTTAATAATGATGGAACGCAAGCCGAGGACACGAGACCGGGTTGGCGGCCTTGTGATCACCGGCGACTCTGGAGCGCGAACGCTCCCTTCGCCGCAGATTAATTTGTGCCGCGGCGACACAATTTTTAAACGGTCGTCAAAGCGAGCTGGGAGCCTCGCTCGGGCCGGGGGGCGGGGGGGGCGGGGGGGGGGGGCAGCGCACAACGGCGGATGGCGGTGGCAGTCGATAGGAGCACTGCGTAATAATCGCCATTTATCTATCGCGAGAGCGGTAACGTCGTCGCGCTCTTCCAAGCCATTCATCATCTTGCAAACAAGCAGCCCTCCCTCCCCCCCCACCTTTCGAGTCGTCAAGATTTGAGAGCCTTGCACGCGATTATTAACCCCGCTCTCCCGCTCTGAGACGCGTCCGCAAGCTGGCGGGGTTTGCCGCTGTCCCGTTCACCGCCGGATCTCTGGGAAACGCGCAAGCGCCGTTAATGTTTTATTTAGAGAGGCATAGTAGCAGCGCCGTTGTTTCTTTTTTAAGACGTTACTCGCCGCGGAGAAGCGATTGCCGGCGTTAAACCGTCTTGCCGCACGCCCTCCCGCATGGCCTTGTGGGAGCCTCGGTATCGATAGAGTTGTTTTGTTTTTGTTTTTCTTCCGGTTCGTACGTGCATGGCATCGGAACGGAATCGGAAGGAAGAATGGGAAAGGGTTAAACACCCAAAAAAAAAAATCCTCCGTCATTAACGGACCTGTGCCCAGAGCAAGTTCGTGATAGCCGTGTATAATTTAGATTTTGGCTTGTGCAAGCTTGTGTGGATAATGTGTGCGCTTGAGTGTGTGTTTGTGTGTTTATATGCGCGCCTACCCTGTCACTAACGCCTTGATGAGGTCACCACCACTTACCACTGAATCTCGGTTATTATCTCTGGTTGTTATTTATCTTGTGCGATGGGGAGCAGTGGCTTAGTGGTTGGCAGACTGCGCTCTTAACCTGGTGACCTGAGTTCCGTTCCCAACCATGGTTAAAAACAGTGATGCCCAACATCAGAGGTTGGACACTCCCCTTGGCCATTCATTCATTCATCACGCACAGACGTTGTTACATCTTGCCGACAGCATTCGCCATAAACCGGCGTCTCGAGGCATTTGTTTGAGCCACGGATCACGGGGGGGCTGGGGGGGCTGGGTGGGGTGTGGGGGGGGGCTCAGGGGGGGTGGGGGGGGGCTCAGGGGGGGTGGTGGGGGGCTGGGGGGGTGACCACGGGGAGAGCGGCGCCATTCCTTTGGGGGTCGCAGTCGAACGTCGCCCGCCAACTGATGTGAGCGCAATTTGCTGCAGGAGTTTGCCGATCGACGCAGCCGTAAATGAGTGCCCGGTGCAATGTGTATACATCGGCCAATGATGGTGAATTATGCGGTAACCAATTGAAGATTGTCGTCTTTCCCCCTACACACCTCCAATTAGCACGGTTGGCCACGTACGGCGCGAAAGAAGTTAAACATGCATACATGTAAATACATCGATCGGACTAAAGCCTTGCTACATTAGGTGGCACCACGAATCTGCACTGGCTCACGGACTTACCATGGTTTTCCTCGGGGCGCATTCATACACGCACAGCTCTCAGATGTGCACGCTTGCATTTTGAACGCCATTCCACCGTTGGCTAAAGAAGGCAATTATTGTTTCTCGTAAACAGACAGAAAACAACGGCTCAGAGGCGCAAGGAGGGACCACAAACCGGCAGGAAGGCAGCGGCAGCAGCAGTTGCCCGAGCTCTGCGGTTCTCTGCGTATGACGGTTGCTATCGGACGGCGTAATGAGTGTTCACATGTGGAGGGAAACCGGAGCACCCGGAGAAAACCCACGCGTGTAAGGGGGAAACGCTCGATCCCGTAGAGGCTGAACAGGTGGAGTCCACATTCTTGCTGCGCTGCGTTCTCCTGGCGAGCCAGGGGTACATGGCACCTCCTCGATGCCCATAGGAAGGGAGTTTCACAACAACGTTTGTGTGTGTGTGTGGATGTGAGGAGCGGTGGTGTAGCGGTTAGCGCGCTGCGCTACGAACCTGACGACACGGGTTCGATTTCCGTCCACAGCCAACACCGGTGACGATAATCTGAACCGGTCCTGGGCCTCCCCTAGGTCGACTCAGCCTCAAATGAGTCCCTGGTGCTATGTGTAAACATCGCCACTGGGGAGACAAAGGCGGTCGGGCGTGGTGCTGGCCACCCACTCCCTCATGTACCGTTCCGGCCTTCATAGCTGCTCGCTAACAGCACTTGTCCCAACAGTCTGTTAAGGCTATACGGGGGATCTTTGTCTTTGTGTGGTGGTCCACTGACCCTCGCTGCTGCCCTCCGGAGTACCGGATTACAGGCAGCCATGCGCATAGCCACCGCCGCCCTTGGCTAATGAAGGCCTTTCCTTGCCACGTTTAACCGTAACTTCACCGAGGACTGGTTGATGGTGAATCAGGACCCAGTTGATACGTCGACAGCCACTCACATCAGCCGTGGCTGGGAACCGAACTCGGGTTGCCGCATTCATTAAGCGCGCCGCGTTAACCGCCGCTCCGCTCCCCAACGATGCGCGCGCATATACAAAGCGGCCGGCCACGTTCGCATGGTGGCGTTCGTGTCGACGGCTGTTGCGCTCATATTTAATTCACCGGCCTCGTTGGGATGCGAGCGGACACGCCGCAATCCGAAATCTGATTTATTCAACGTTGTGTTTTTTTCGTGTTTTTTTTTTTACTTATTCATTTGTGCCTATTTGTTGTGTGTTTCCACGGCACTTAATGCCCCCTGCGTGCGTTTGTCCTCTACTCTCATTCCTTAACCGCTGATTTAACTGAAGAAGAAAACAACCCATACTTTGGCGGTTTGATTAAAGAAAAAAAAATGTAATAAATTCTAACGGCGCCTAAATGCTCCCTAATGACTTCGCGAGAAACTCGGTGGGCTCCTCGATTTGTCTGCGATAAACACGTTAAATTGGGGAACGAGCGAAAGCAAAAAAACGCATTCATCTCACGAAGCAAAAGTTGAATTGGAAGCCCCTGGTGTGTGCGTTTCGACTCTCCGGCGTAAATTGACGAGTGCGCTTTTTCGCCGAGCGCCTTTCGCTAGATCAACCGCGACGTCTCCGCTCCAACGTTTTAGACAACCGATATCACTCTGACCCTACGATTTGCCGCGATGTAATTTCTCGTAACACGATCGTCATCATCGTCGTCACCGTCCTGAGCCGTGATAGATCCACTGCTGGGTGAGTGGCCTCCCCAAGACGCCGCCGTTTCTTGCATGTCCTTTGTGGATGCCTTCTTAGATGCATTCCATTGCACTTCTAGAAGACGATATGATAGCTAACTTGGCGATGTGATGATTGTCGTCATTTTAATTTCCCATAACATTGTAAGTGCATTCCATATGTTTATTGTATCCTTAGCCCTTATGCTGTACTCTCAGCATTCCTAAAGATCACTTAAACTTTCTGCCCCTGCAGTTCACCCTATATAAGCCTTCAATGCTGTCAGCTACACAAGAGAAATAATAACATTTCTTACTCCGATTGTCTAGGCTTACTTTAAGTTGCGTTACGTGAAAATAGTCCTGCTTAATGGGTACTGTGGTCATTATTATCATGTCCAATTCCCCAGTAAAGGCTCACTGAGGCTCCTGACTGTTTATCGGAAAGGCGCCCTGCCAAGTTCAGCAGTAGGGCGCGATGATTGCCGTGCATAAGCCCGTTTGAGTAATTTGCAGGCGTAACATGTTTTCCCTCTCTCTCTCTCCAAAATTTGCCAAATTCTGACCACGGCGCCAGCACGCAACAACGGCCTCCTCCTGCGAACGCGGCCACGGGAGGGCCTTCAACGTCCACCGCGTAGCAGGCGATTAGGAAGTTTTGACGGTTAACGCGTCCGCGGCGGTGATCATGGTCATGGGAATCTCTATTGAGGCCAGAGGAGGGGGGTAGTCCGTCCGTTGGTTTGTGAAGATGGCCCCGGGTATGGGCGGGTCGGCAAGTTACAACGGCAAAACGATTGGGAAGCCACTGAAGCTATTCGCTTTTAAATCTAGATTGAAAACTAATTTATTTAAAACAGATTTTTTTTGCGTTTTTTGTTGTTGATCCCCCCGCCCCCCACCTCCGATTAGCACAGTTATCTATTTTTATAGGGCTTTTATCCAAGGTGCTTTACAAGGGTTATGAGTGGTACAATTAGGGTAACTAAAAGTGAGATGGTGAATAGGGATGGGGGGTATAGGGAGGGGCGGTTAATGGGTATCGGAATTACAGGGGTGCCTAGGGATGGAAGGAAGGAATGGGCCAGGCAGAAGAGGTGGTGGGTCTTGAAGGAGGAGCGGAAACGAGACGGGGATGGGAAAGTTTATTCCGGTGCAAGGGGGCAAGTTGGGACAAGGAGCGTAAACGGGACTGTGCACAAGGAGAGGGCGGAGCGGTTAGGAGTATTTACACCATTGGAACCTCGTTTGCCAGTTAAAAATGTGATGATTGGTTTTTTACCATTCTATCTGGCAACAAAACTGACAGCTTTTTTACAAGGAGTCATGGTTATATAGACCACAATACCTGCAGTCATAATGCAAACAAAAAACATAACTCTGATAATGTGCTCTCATATTCTGATGGTGCATTGTCTTTGAGTTGTGCGCCTTTTAGCGTCATCCGGTCCAACCCATGTGAGACTAGGCTCTAAGGAAAGCTGTCTCGGGTGTGGACCAATCAATTTCAAGGACATTGCATACATTATCAGAGTTGTGTTTTTTGTTTGCATTCTGACTGCAGGTATTGTGGTCTATGTAAACATGACTCCTTGTAAAAAAAAGGTGTCAGTTTTGTTGCCAGATAGAAGGGTAAAAAAACAATTACCGGTTAGGGGACGTAAAACGATGCAACAAAAACGCTCATATCCAGGGCGGGCCGCTGGATTTGAACCGCGAACATCTGTGACAAGCGACCAACGCCCTGCCGCTAGGCCGTGCTACGGTTATGTACTCCGGAAACAAACAAAACAATTCCAACATTACATTTTTCAGGAGGGTTTGGCGTGGGCGTTTCACCGCCCGTCGCCACGAAATGCCGGTTTACGAAGGAGTCGGCGGTACCATCCTCCGCAAGCTTCGGCCCTCTACTTTGCACTCCTGTTGTGTTTTTTGTTTTCTATTGTTCGTTGTTGTTCTAACATTCTGACCCACCCCGCACTGGACATCTGTGAAAAACAGAGCTTCATGGCTCATCGGATTCCTCCAGTAATGAATACGTTTAATGATTACACCGGTCAACACACTTTTTCTGACATAAGGTATTCTAACGGTTTTAAGGTAATTTTGGGGTGCTGATTCCAAATCTGGCTTTTTTTCTATCACATCAGGTTTTTGAGATATCAAATATTGCATTTTCAATAAAAACTGCAGAAGAAAATTTTTAAATCAATGTGGATATCTACATAAAATTATATTATAAACACACTATCCTAAAAATACAGCACCATATTTTAACACTAAAGCAGTCACTGACTCGCAACAACTTGCAATCATAAGTGACAGAGCGTTAATTTCGGGTAAAATCAATGAGATCAGATTTGGAATCGGCATCCTGAAATTAGTCTAAAACAGCTGCAAAAGTCCAGGCCAGAAAAAAAAAGTTTTTTTTGTTGTTGACCAGTGTTATGCGCGTCAATGCCCCACGGCGCACCGTGCCCTCCAAGATTGGCGCCACCTGTGCGCAGACGAAAGGGCCTGGAGCCCAGGCCACGCACTTAGATGAGCTTGCAAAGTCTCTCGACGGATACTTTTCTACAAGAGAGTCATATCCAGCATGGGTGAGACAGCCGTTCACGTTTAGTGTTGAGACAGCACATGTCAATGATGAATACCTCGACAAAATCATTGAAATTCAGCAGAGCCAGGTTCAACAGCAACTCTTCAGAACAACAACGCTCTCAACGTTTCGGTGTCAACAAATGGTAACGTACTCTGTTATTGCTAAGAAAGCCCTGGAGATTTTCATACCGTTTGATACAACATATCTTTGCGAGCAATCCTTTTCGAGGATGCTGGACATAAAAACGAAGAAAAGGAACAGACTTTGTTGCGAAAATGACATGAGAGTGGCACTTGCCAAGGTGAAGCCGCGCATTTCTGAACCGGTCTCTGAAAGGCAACAGCAGAAGTCACACTGATTTGCAGTAAGTATTCATTATTATGTTTTTGTTTTTGTGTGAAAATCATGTTTTGCTGCTTTTGTTCTTTGAACACAGTGATGTTGATGCACGGTTCATTGTGTGCACCAGTAAAACATATACCTATGTTTTGAATTTGAAAAAATCATATTTTCTTTTTCCAATTAAGAAGGGTTCGGTGAATGCGCATATGAAACTGGTGGGGTTCAGTACCTCCAACAAGGTTAAGAACCACTGGCCTGGACGGTCCTCTGCGGTGCAATCGAGCGGACGCGTGGCGCGCAAAGGGCGGCAGTGCGCTTCCTCCGATCTGCACCGACGAGTCGACCCCGCGGCGAAATCCGTGACGACCGGCTGGATGCGATGCCCCTTCCTGTGGGGCGTGTTTCGCCACGGTTTAATATTAAATCGTCAAAAAAAATGTATTCCGTTAATGTTCTTCGCGTTCTCTTTGGCCGCGGCGCATTCAATCAGCGGAGTTGCGTATCCATTACGAGATAACAACCCAATCTCGTCGCCGACAACAACTCATTGTCGCGCGCATTAGCGTTGAAATATCATTCCTGCAATGTTTTGCTCCTTTGTTGTTAACTTTATTACATTTTATTCCCTCCTGTTGTGCTATTGCCCTTGTGTTTTTTTAATCCATTGTTATGTTGAGACTGACTTGGAGACGTAACTTCTTGGGAGGCAATTCTTTAATTAACCACCGAGCACACTTTGTACACTTTATACAAGACACACCCTACACTGTTACACACTCTCTGTCACTCGCTCATACGCAACTCTATCCTGGTTGCTAGCCAACACACAACGCTAGCCGTCTGACACTGACGGCGCTGAACTGAGACAGACAACTACGTCTAGCAGCGCAGTTATCAAGTGACGACAACAGCGACGATGGCGACGATCTTTAGCAGCCACGACGACAACGGGGATTCCACTCCAAACGACAGCCCAGATGTCCCCTCCCAGGCCCTTCTTTTACTGCCAGCGTGACCTGGCTCCGCCCCCGGCCACGCCCCCCTACTGGAACCTACCAGCGGGCTCTGGACCTGTCCCTTCCGTAACCTTTCCCCTACATCCCCCTCTGGTCTATCACGTGGCCTGCTGTCAGTCAGGGCTGTGACAAGCTGCAGATCCCCTTTCCTGCCAGCAGCCAGCGCTATGCCACTTAGTGACCAATTCTATGTCACTACAGTTATATCACACCCATTAGAAAGTCATCGTAAGGAAGTCAATACCCCGTCGCCAACATCCTCACTTCTTTAGAAGTTATTCTAACGTGGCCTGAATGCAGCGGAAGTTTACCACCCCCCCCCCCCCCCCCCGTACAAGACGACTACGTTGTAACGCATCGCGTAAAGTGGACTAACGGGTTGAGGCGTTGACACGAAGTGCGCTGAAAAACGATGAAATGTTTTTCTAGTTTAACACGTAGGCTTTCTCGACCAATATTATTAATGCTCATAATAAAGGCTTTTGGGTTAGATCGCGTAAGTATAAATGTGTCGCAACCCTCCACCACCCGACACGGCCAATCAGTAAAAAAATGTGTCGCGTTAACAGAACGTCAATTAGTTACTTCTTCAGCCCACCGGTGTGTTTTAAGAATTAATCCACATTATTAATGCTGCATTGACGATGATTGTGTCATCGGAATGGAGTGCTGATCAGTCATAACTCTCAACGGTAGTGAATAATATTTGAACCGGTCTTTAGCAAACAATAATCAAACCCGTTGTCGAGATGTTAATTCCCTTGCCTGGTATGCAGAATGTCGTGGGTTCGATCCCGACCCTGACACCTGTATATTTGGATTTTTCTCCGTATCCACCGGTTTTTCCCTCCACATTTAGGAACATATGTTTTTGATTATTTGACTGCTGTAAATTTCCACTTGATAAGCCACTTCGTTGAGCTGTCATTTGTGGACAGGTCGCTTCTGAAAAAGAGCTGTATAGTTTAGTGGGCCTTACCTGGTAAAAATGTTTTTTTATAGTTTAAAAAAAAAATCGTAAAAAAACCCACGAACAACATGGCTTGGGGAAGGCCTTCATCCAGCAGTGGATTGACAAAGGGCCGTAATCTATTTCACATTTTTCGTTACACCATTAATACGTAAACATTTTGGATTGTGAACAAATCTCAAAACGCCGTACCAAAAATGTGCCAGTGCTATCAACAACAATTACAAACGACGCTTCAAAATTACGACGCTTCACCGCTTGCGTAGTTTATTTTTTTCTTCATTCGAACGAAGGAGAAAACGGAGCCGACTGTGGTCATCATTCCGACTTTTTCTCCGGGCAAAACACGATCCCTTAATTATTATTTTTTTACATGCCGGGTTCCGTTTCTGAGATATATTTATTTCTTCATTGCTGTTGAAGCCGCCGCAATTCGTAAAGGAAATACGGCCTGACAGAGTTGGCCCGACTCGTGAAATTGCAGGCGAAGGTGTGGAACGCGCGCGCCCGCTTCGGCTATGCAAATCGCACGTGAAGGATGCGCTTTTTCACATCATCTGCCAGCGCCGCGTGGTCCCCGTGTCCATCGATGTGCAATGCCACGGGGCTGAGTGTAAAAAAAAATATATAGAAATGCCAGAACCACAAATATCCCTGCCACAAAATATCCATCCATCTAAATTTCCAGCTGACGCCGGGCAAAGTGGTTTGTGACCGCCGTGCGTCTCTCGGTTGCCCTTCGCGTGCCGTGCCCCAATGTGTCGGAGCGGGAAGACCTCGCGCGCCCAGTCGTGTGTTGGCCTTCGAGCTCGGCTGGAGAACACACGTGAACGCTCCGGTGTCCGTGTGACTCGGGGGGGGGGGGGGGGGGGGGGAGGCATCGACGTGTCCCAGCGGTCCCCGCGATCGCCGCTTGGTTCAGAGTTTTTGTGGTTCGTCCGCCCCGGTTAATACGGCCGGTGGTATTAACGCTTTCCCATTCCGATGACGTACACAGTTGTACGTACGTACGTGTGTACGTCATCGGAATGGAATCGGAAGTAAAAGGACCCCGCAGGAGGGCGTGTGGCACAGTTTGGCGCCAGCTGTCGTAGAGTGCTGCGGTCGTGTCGCTACAGTTCTCTGCAGTGAGTACAATGTCTTTAAAAACAGCGGCGCTGCTGCATCTCTCTCAATAAAATTAACGCCGGCGGCAGTGAACGGCACACGCCCGCCCTGCAACTTGCATGCGACTCGGAAAGGGGTTCTTCGCCGTTCAATCGAGCGGCGATTGTAAAAAGGCTTTCTGCCACGGCAGACACGTGCAATAGAATGGGATTCGATTGTGATTCTAATGCGGTTATAGCTTCAGCATCTTTGCTTTGAAGCGTATGGCCGATGCGCAGTGAGTTTCAGCGGCAATTTCACTGGACTTGTCATGCCTCATATGTGGTGCCGCCTTTTTTTGCTCACCGCCTTCCCCCGTGAAATCTACAACTCTGCCCAAAGCCACACTCCCGCTGGGAATTGCATTTGCTTCTGAAATTGGAATCAAAACACTCGGGGTGTTTTGATTAAACGCGAGTGCAAAACGACGAGTGCGAGTTTGAACGCACACACACACACACTATGGCTGCGTGTGTGGGTTTCAGGGAGGAAATAACATGTTGTGAAGAGCGGCAGTGTAGCGGTTAGCGCGTTGCGCTACGAAACTGGCGATCCGAGTTGGATTCCCGCTCACGGCCAACACCGGTGGCGATTATCGGAACCGGTCCTGGGCCTTCCCGAGGTCAAAGACATCGCCACTGTGGAGGCACAGGCCGCCGGGTGTGGTGCTGGCCACCCACCCCCTCGTGTACCGTTCCGGCCTTCATAGGTGCTCGCTAACAGCACTTGCCCCTACAGTCTGTTAAGGCTATGAGGGGGATCTTTGTCTTTTGTGGTGCTGGCCACCACCCCCTCGTGTACCGTTCCGGCCTTGATAGGTGCTCGCTAACAGCGCTGTTCAGGCGATAAGATGGTCCTCAAGTACAGTGAGTTAATGGCCTCAGTCTGATCACCAATGACTTGCACACGGCAACACCAGAAACACCAAGAATGAAATTTGGCACGTTTAAAATATTTGTGAAATATTTTAAACGTGTGCCGTATGACAACCGCGGCTGGGGTACGTCAGAAGGTGCCCACCGCTACCCAGTGCCATGTGTGGATAGGAGGCGATTGAAGAGAACTCGGCAGTAGTTCTGTGGCGTGACCTTCCGGAGGTCATTTTCTGGCGCGTGGATTTGTTCGCGTTTGTCGGTTTCTGAACAAAGTTGGGCCAATATCACGGCTGGAATTATTGGAGTAGGGTGGAACAATGCGAAAAGCACCCCGAGGCCATGCATATATGAATAAAATCGGACAGTTTCGATTTAAAGCTTTTGTGACTGCAGGGATTCATCTTCTTGGTTCTTTTGGTAAAGTCACGTAGAAGGGAAGTAGTAAAATAATTATTTTATTATGTTTTATTTTTATTATTTTACTACTTCCCTTCTACGTGACTTTACCGAAAGAACCAAGAAGAAAAATCGGACAGGTTTTACAACTGAAATTGTTCCTGTCTGCCCAACAATTGCAGCGGCATCGTTCAATTGTTTTGAGAATAAAATGTGCGCGAAGCTTGCGGTGGATTGCCGCACGGCAGTGCCCACGAAACAGCTGGGGGAGGCCTTCATCCAGCAGCGGATAGATGATGGCCTCTGGCGATGACTTTGACGACGACGACGACGATGATGATGATGATGACTTAGCCGGTCTCCCAATTGAGCGACGTGCACGAGGAATCGCAGGGACTTGGAGCGACGGACGCAGAACGTTCTCGCGTGCCTTGACTATTCAAAGTCGGAGCGATGTCCGTCTGTGCTCATCACCCGCTTTCAGCACGGAGCCAGCGGTGGAAATTCCACGTTCACATGGCTGGGGGGGGGGGAGGGTGCGAAGGCAACCGCTGGTGACTTCCCCGCAAAAGTGCTATTTATAAAACCAAAAATTAACTCAACAGTTTTTTCTTTTATTTCATCAGGTGTAAGGCCCCCAATGAGCCGTGTGGCTCTTTTTCAGAAGCGGCCTGGCTGTCACAGACGATGGCTCGACGGAGTGGCTCACCGCGGGGAAACCTTTCTAAGCAGCAATCAAATTCCCTAAAAAAAACAACAACGGAGGAACGACGTTGCCAAGTCGACACCCCGACCAGAATTTGAACTCCGCGACATTTCGATCGCGAGCCGCTCGCCCTACCGCAGAGCCCCCCACTCCCCGTATTAATCAGAGGCAGGAAGGCACCCGTGATAGGTGTGTGGGGGGGGGGGCGGGATTGGGTAACCAGTTGACCAGAAAGGCTTCAAATTGTGTTGCCCGTCCCCGGCGCAGTGGATCCAGAAAGCCGCTGCGGATGGAGCCGCTCCTTGGCAGGATGCATCAACCCCCGCCAGTCCCCACAGCGGTGAAGCCAAGCGGCACATTGGTTTTTGCAAGGATGGTCCGGGGGAGGTTGTTTATTTATTAAATTCCCTCTCTACGCCACCGCTACCCGCCCCCCGGAGCCCCTGCACAGAGGAGGAGTAGTTGCATTTCTCCTCCGCAAAGCTCCCTTCAGAACGAAGCGTCACGCACCGCCGTGCGGATCGAGAAAGCCCCCCCCCGCCCGCCCCCCCGCCCGACCCCCACCCTGCAGCGAATTTGTTCTGCTTTGACAGATTTTGTAACCTGGGACGAATTGCGGTGGCCCTGGAGAAAATAAATAAATAAGCAAACCCACTACCCCCCACCCCCCATCGCGCCCCCGCCGCCCCCCCCCCCCAACGCACAACAAAGCGATTGATCCGCGGTTTAGGCCGGGAGCGAGCGTTTCCCGAGAGCGAGCCGCTGTCCACAGCTCCCAGGCGTTTAGAGAGAGAGAGAGGAGAGATCTAGTCGGGCTTAGCTCCGGTGCCGCGTGTCCCCTTCGCCCCCCAGCCCGATCATGCCCCGTGTGCGTTCCCTCCGATGTCGTCGCATTCCGTGTGTGTGTATATCCCCATCGCTTTTCGGATAGGCCCCCCGCTCGACTTTGGTAAGCGTCCTCCCAGAGTGCGATGGCTGCCCCTCCCCCCCCCTTCCCAGGGGCCTTTGCGGCTCGCGTGACCCTCATCCACTCGTATGTGGACTACCCACGCGTGTGCATCTAGTCACTTTGCTGTACGAGACTCAGTGTGTGTGTGTCAAACCAAACTGCGTCATTCACTCGTGCTTTTACTGCCCACCTGTGTGAGCACGTTACTTATCTGTTCACCTTCCGTTGTGAGAGTGATTGTCTGTGTGTGAAACTAAGCTATAAGTTTACTTTTTTTTATTTTTCAAAGATGTGACATCACCGCTCACTTGCCGTGCAAAATATATCCATTATTGCGCCGCCCCCCCCCCCCCCCCCAAAATACAATAGTCTATTTGTATACTTTTTGCATTGTGTACAGTCTGGAAGCTACCCACATGCCAAATTTCAAGTCTGTTGCATGTTGGGAAGTATACTAAACGTTTCGAACAGACACACGTATTCACAAATTTCCCTTTTACACATGTATATTAAGGCCGTGTTTACGAACGAAACGTTCTCACAAAGTTCGATTCGAATGCCGCTCGCCGCCGATGTGTCGTCGCGTCTCCTTCACGCCCTGTGTAGCATCTCACCCGACAATCCCTTCTGATCTGAAACAAAAATCCAGAAAAATCCCTCCCGCCCCACCCTCCATTCAATCGCCCCCCCCCCCCCCCCGCTATTTGCACAGAACCGTGAGAGACGCGACCGCACACAGACGCTCCGTCATCCGCCATTGCATTGCAGCATATCGATGTGCTTATTTCCGTGTGTTGTGAAATCTGTCGTGAGAAGCCCCCTCTGCTGTTGTGTATAGCGTGTTGGGGGGGGGAGGAGGGAGCGCAGTACTCTAACCGGTCCGCCACCGCCCCCCCTATGTCACCGCCAACGTCGCTCGCCAACACCTGAAACCGGTCCTGGGTCCTCCGTCGGGTCGACGCAGCCTCAAATGAGCACCTGGTGCGGCGTGTAAAGCATCGCGCTCGGGAGACGAAAGCGGCCCGGCGTGGCGCTGGACGTATATAGATGTACGTTGAACTTCTTTTGCACCGTACGTAGCCAGCCGTGGTAATCGGGAGGTGTGGGGGAAAGACGACAAAGCAACAACCCCAAAAAAGTGAAGTATCTGATAACTAAATCGGTTTGAATTGGTTACCGCACAATTCGCCATTATTGGATGATGTACGCACACCGCACCGGGTACTCGTTTTCGGCCGAGTTGACGCGCAGACTCCCACGGCAAATTGCGCTCGCCGCAATTGGCGGGCGACGTTGCAAGTGAAGACTGCCACAAACTGAACGCAGGGAAAGGCTGTGACCACCGCCACCCGCCTCGCGCGCCGTACAGGCCTCAAGGGGCGTTCGCCAACAGCCCCTTGCCCCAACATCCTGCTGAAGGACACCACACCTCGAGTGTCCTTTATTTAATTATTTAATAAGTAACTGGGGGGGGGGGAGCAGAGCGGGGGCTCGTCGTTAATGGTGGCCTGCATCCAATTCAAAGCAGGGATTAAGTGACATCCCACAGAACAAATTGGCTAATGCATAGTCATCAGCTGATCTGTGCGTGGGTGGACACCGCACAACTGAATTTTTTTTGTATTTTATAATGTTTTATTTTTTGTATTTTATTATTTCCCTTCTACGTGACTTTACCAAAAGAACCAAGAAGATGACTGCACAACTGGTTTGTCCCTGAACGTGACCGATCGTGGGCACGGGCGGGCATCGCCGTGCGGTGCCACGTGTCGGCTGTCTGCGTTGTAGTAGTTGTAAAAACGAATGTACAATGTAACTGGCGTTGGCACGTGCGTCTCTCAATGCTGAAAAGTTACCTGCAGATTACTCGATTGGAATTACGCAGCAGCAGCAGCAGCAACAACAACATCAACAACATCGCCCTCTGGTGCAAAACATTGGCAGGACCCTTGAGACTCGGTGCGACTTTCCTGGGTAAAATAATAATTAATAACATAAATATAATAACGTACAGCTCTATTTAACACATCGCACCAATGACCCATTTAACACATCACACCAAGCACCCATTTGAGGCTGGGTCGACCGAGGAGGGTCACCGAAGCAGCTCAGACATTCGTCGCCGTGTTAAACTGATTCGTCGCCGTTATTGGCCACGAGCGGGAATTGAACTCGGTTGGCGGCGCAGTGTGCCACACGCTGCGCCACCGCACTTAGTAAACGCACCCCACAATTGGTGTGCAGGCGTGTTGTGCGTGTACGTGTGTGCGTGTACGCTTGTGCGTGTGTGCGTGTACGCGTGTGTGTGTGCGCGTGTGCGTTGTGCGTGTACGCGTGTGCGTTGTGCGTGTACGCGTGTGCGTTGTGCGTGTACGCGTGTGCGTTGTGCGTGTACGCGTGTGCGTTGTGCGTGTACGCGTGTGCGTTGTGCGTGTACGCGTGTGCGTTGTGCGTGTACGCGTGTGCGTTGTGCATGCACACGTAAACGTGTGCATGCTTTGTTTATTGGAGCTTGCTGCTGCGAACCCCCGACGCCCCGGGTTCGATTCCCACTCACGGCCAACACCGGTGACGATCATCTGAACCGGTAGTGGGCCTCGCC
>NC_136312.1:6573253-6648253 GCF_964198595.1 Lampetra fluviatilis | reverse complement strand
CTAGACTACCGCTCCCCAGGGGGAAGCCACACGCACACGCACGCACGTGTAGTGGTAATGCCCAGAGCTCAAGGCACGATTAGATTCACAAATCCATTGCAGCATGCAGCCTTAGCGATGTCTGATATACCCTGGCAGTCCCTCATCCACGTACAGCCAGGCTTCAAACTTGCTCAGCCTGCAAGAGCTGATGAGATATCGGGTGCATTCTGGGTGATCTTGTCGTACGAAGCAATTTGAAGTGTTGTTTTATTTCTTTCTAAAAATATCGAGAGCGCGTGCATCCGTACCGTGACATTACATTTGCACTGGGTTGTTTTATTTATTCAGGTGCGTTTCGTTTAGAGAAGTCAAATACCTCCTTAGTTGTGCAATATCCCCCTTAAAGGACCCTGTACACGCTCCCTGCAACATTGATGCTTTTGTCTTTTGTTTCTGTTGTTACTGTGTTCACGCACCACACATCTCGGTGATAGAATAGCCGGGAGTTTGGCTAAATGGGATCATCCATGAGGCAATTTTTTTTTTTATCACGTGAACTCAAACTCCAGAAAAAAACTCTTTGGTTCTTTCGGTAAAGTCACGTATAAAGAGAAAATAATACATTAAATACTAGCATACGACGTTTCAATTGCAACACAAGCAATCATCATCAGGTAGAAATGAAATAGAAAAACAAATCTAGTATACTTAGAAATGTAATGTAATACAACAGAGAGTCGGATAACATAATAGTCAACACCCTACCTTGTTGATTACGTTCTTCCTGAGAATGCTAAATTTAAGAGAGGGATAAACACAGAACCAGAGACATATAGACAGGCATATAAGTAGAGACAGATATCACAGAGATACATAGAGAGAGAGACATACATAGGCACACAGAAGAAAGCCAGTCTTTGTGTCGAGGCCTTTCTACGAGACTTTACCGAAAGAACCAAAGAGTAATTCCTGCGGTCACGAAAGCTCCAAATTAAGTATCTCCAGAAAAAAGTTCTCAAACGAAAACGGAACCTTGCACGGATTGTTCATCTCGTGCGTCCCATTTGTTCCGCCGTGGCCGTGGCGCCAGGTACAAGAAGTACGTGATGCTGGACCCGCTGTCGGGCGCCGTCACCAAGACACGCACGGCTCTGCAGGACGAGGTGTACAATGGCCCCGGGGAGGCGCCCATCTCCATCGCCCATCGCGAGCAGATGGAGCGCACGGTACGAGAAGGGGGTGGCGGAGAGGGTGGGGGGGGTGGCACAGAAATGCGCGATGGCTCTCGCCGGTTCAGCAACGCACGCTCACAAGCTCCCAAGCTCGCTTACTCGCTCACTCACTTTCATATATGCTTGCGCTCTCATTCGCACGTTCGCCATGACAAGCTCATTAAATCGTTCACTCGCTCACTCGTTCGTGTGCACACACGCTCACTTGAGCTCACGTTCTCGCTCGCTCGACTCCTGCGTGCACGCTGAGATGTTTGTTTTCATGTGCTCGCTCACTCATGTGCACACACGCTCACTCGAACTCACATTCGCACTCACTTGCTCGCTCACTCGTTCCCTGCGTGTACGCACAGCTGTTTGTTCTCATGTCCCCTCACTCACCCTCACACGTGGCCCTGCATGTGTCGACTGCACAGCAGGGACAGCGGCCAAGGTCCTGAGTGGCTTCGCGGTCGGGAGAATCACTGAAGGCTCGCGCCGTGGCTCTAGCAAGATTTGTATTTTTTTCTCACAGAGATATAATGAGCTCCGTGCTCCATTCCTTTACCCGCTCCGGGGACTGGCAGCGATCGACAGTGCAAGCCGTTGCGGCGTTAACATTGTCGTGAAATGTACTTTAAAAAAAAAATATTGAACTTGCGAGGTTGACTTTTTTAATGGGAAGGCCGGGGAGTTGAGGCGTCGGAGCACTGAAGTGACACTGCTGAGATTTTTCTTCGAATCTGGGTTTCAATCGACCCGTGGTTAAACCCAGGTTCTCAGGTGGAACGGGGGTTGATGGACTCAGTCTGATAAAGCAGTTACTGCTCGCAAAAAAAGTCATTACTTCATTTCGATAGATTCTAGCTCTGAGAATTATATTTAGTTTAAACGCCATGGGCCAAACGTTCTCTTTGTAGCAGGATGTGTGAGAAAGGTCAGCGCCGCCTCGTGTGTGTGTGTGTGCGCGTAAAGAGAAATGGTCACCCCCAATGGATTTCAAAAGTAGTTCGTGATATCTACTTACACGGGGCGATTTTCTGGCACACCGGGTAAAATTAATTTCTCCAAATTGATGCCTCGCCCTTCCGTCATGGTGTTATTGGCACAATTGTAAATAGTGTAAAAACAAAAAATACTAGTTTGACAGTAAGCAAGCTCATAAATAAGCCAGCTCATGAAAAGCTCGTAGATATATTGCTCTGAACGAGGACCATTTGCCCGAAACGTCACCTGTTACACGTTTTATTTTTCCTTTTAAGGCCACAGTGGTATTGAGGGATTTGTTGATTGTGTTTCTACTTTCATTCATTGTGCTTGTGCACCACTGCCAACGTGCCATCTCAGAATTATTTACAAATGCGCCGGTAGGAAGGCGAGCGATTAAATAAATCGCGGCCGATATTGCGATGTGGCGGGCGATCTTCGTGCTCTCAGCTCACAGTGGTGACGACGGTCATTTGCATAACGGCGAAATTTTTCTCCCGACTTAATTCGCCGCGTGAGAGCCAAAATCTGTTGCCTTTGGGTGGATCGGCAAAACGGTGGCTTCGCCGTTACACCGCATCTCCAGGCCGGCGACTTCACGCTCTCGTCACCATTTGCCTTTAATTTTACTTGATGGCAGTCGTCCTCGTGACACTGTAAGAACACGCGTTGGCTTTTGAATATCAAGACCTGGGCACCCCTTCTCGGCTTGGGTTGCTGCTGAAATTCAACCGGTAAAGATTAACATGCATGAACGGCTGCACCCTGGTTATTAGGTAATGTATTGATTCACTCCATCCCCCCCCCCCCACACACACACATTCTGTTCCCCATTGCTTAGTTAAATTGTCACAATTTCCATGGGGGGGGGGGGGCATTATGATAAAAAAAACATGAATTGATTTTTTTCTGACATTTTTTTTGACAATGTTTATCATTTAACACGTAGGATTTCGCGACAAATATTAATCATAATAAAGGTTTTTGGGTTAGATCTCGCTATTTCCACGTTCTTTTAAAAGGTTGTTTTTGCCAGGCTTTGTTCAGTGTACTTTTGAAGGTATTGTGTGTATGTGCGTTGAACTTCTTTCGCCCCGTACGTAGCCAGCCGTGCTAATCGGAGGTGCGGGGAAAGGACAACAAACTAAACACAAAAAAGCATCTTCTTGGTCCTTTCGGTAAAGTCACGTAGAAGGAAAATAATAAAATAATAAAAATCAAACATAATAAAATATAATTCTTACGACGTTTCGGCCACAACGCAAGCAGCCGTCCTCAGCTGAAGAACAGGTCTGTCGGAAAGACAGCGTCTATTATGTTTTATTTTTATTATTTTATTATTTCCCTTCTACGTGACTTCACCGAAAGAACCAAGAAGATGAATCCCTGCAGTCACGAAAGCTTTAAATCGAAAAACAAAAAAGCAGTTCTAAAGAAATGATTTTTCAATTTAGATGGCAAAGCTCAAAGCTCCAGTGGCTTCCTAATATCGGAAGAGCATTCCAGACGGCCGCAGACGCGCATCTGAAATCGCGCGATGCAAGTGAAACCTCACAATAATAATATCCAGGGCCTACCTTGGCTCCTCCCACCCTCAACCAGTATATATACAAGGACTGTTTTCTTGGAATTTCTCTTACTTGATACAGCAATCGTGCTGTGACGGTTCCACCTGAAGACGGAGGCTTGTGTTGCCTCCGAAACGTCGTGATTTTAATTTTATTTTACTTTTATTAATATAAAATTTTTACCTACGTGACTTTACCGAAAAATCCTAAGAATATGAATCTTTGCAGTCACGAAAGCTTCAAATCTAGAATGAAACCGTCTTTGTTCGATGGCCAGCAGCCAAAACGTTGTCCCGTGAAGACCATTGCCCCCAAGACGGTGCAAACTTTGTGTGCGCGGAGCCGGCATACGGGAAGCTCTTTGAGACAAGCCAGGCGCGGTCTTCTGTGCCGGTTCCTCGCTAATGTCGTTCCATTGGCCGTCGCTAGCCAACGGGGCCGTTGACAAATTACACAGCAAACCGTGTGTCTCGGATTCGGCCAGGCAAGTGGGTCCTATTCACCGTCTCATTTGTCGTCTTCGACAGCCGCCCATCGCATCTTGCGCTCGCTGGCAGCTGATTGCTGACGGAAAGAGGTTGCCGGCGTATTTGTAGAGAGAACCGGCGCTTGGCACGGCCTTCCATCGCGTTACGTCCTTCCATTTTCCACGGGACGCTTGAAGCGCGGTATCTTTTTTTCGCGTCTGTGCTCGGCTGCAAACTTCCCGCCCTCCTGGGTTCGCCCCTTCATCATCCCGGACCTCGTCGAAGCTGCACGCCCCCCCTTCAAACCCCCCCCCCCCGCCCCCGCTGCTTACTGTGATGACGGTGATTACCGATGATGGTTCAGCTGGAGATTGTGAGAGGTGGCCGAGTGAATCACCGCTTGAGAGTGCTGAGATAGCACCTCTTGAGATTCCTGGAATCGGTATTTTCCAGCCCGCCCGTCTGCGATTAAACTGGATTTCTCAAGCGTCGTCGTGGGTTTATCGTGTCAGCCCCGTCACAGGTGACTGCTCGATGAATTGCCTTCACGTAAAGTTTTGGTTTCCGCGCTGAATGTGGCTAAATCCCAACTCCCGAGGAGCAGAGGTGTTTTCGTTTTGACTGTCGTGCGACAAACGAATGCGGAGCGGGTGGGGGGGGGGTACCGCTGCGTAGCTACGTGATATCCGAACACCGTGGACTGTTCTCTGCTCTTGCACAAAGGTCGCACTGCTGCGTAAAATATCGAAGCTGATCGTCTGTCTCCTGATCCGGCACTGACAGCACGGTCAAGATAAACATTCGGGAATGAACAAAATAATATTTTCGAGAATCCCTCTGATCACAACAATTGCGGTGTTGATGATGGTTAGGGTGGTGGTGGTGGTGGTGGTGCTGGTAGTGATGTTGATGTCGATATCGATGATAAAAGTGAGAGGCACGGCTTTGGTCATAATGATGACGATATTAGTGCTGATAATGGTGGTTGTCATGATGATGATAATACTAGTGACGATAATGCTGGTGACCATGGTGATGATGATGATAATAGTGGTGACCATGGTGATGAAGATGACATTAGTGATGATAATGGTGGTTTTCATGATGATGATAATATTTGTGACGATAATGCTGGTGACCATGGTGATGTTGCTGATGATAATAGTGGTGACCATGGTGATGAAGATGACATTAGTGATGATAATGGTGGTTGTCATGATGATGATAATATTCATGACGATAATGCTGGTGACCATGGTGATGTTGCTGATGATAATAGTGGTGACCATGGTGATACCGACGATAGATACGTTCATGGCAATGCTTCCGATAACAACACCACACACGACCCTAACCCGTGTGGCACCTCTCTCCCCTCCCATCGCTCAGACCCTGGAGAGCTACTTCTACGTGCCAGACCTGGGCCAGGTTCCCGAGATCGATGTCCCGTCGTACCTGCCCGACCTTCCCGGCGTGGCGGACGACCTCGCCTACACGCTGGACATGGGCCCCAGCATCGCGCCCTCCGCCATCTCGGCGGCCAGTCTCCCCGAACTGCCCAACTTCGAGCCGGGGCCCGGTACGGTTGCTCACCGAAGTCGGCACGGCCGCCACCGCCATCGTGCTTCTACCGACCTCGGCGAGCACGTCGCTTGTCTATTTACCACGTCCGTGTGCGTGTGTGCGTGCGTGTGTGCGTGCAACTGGACTCAATGTGAACTTCGATTTCAAGCTTTCGTGACTGCAGGGATTCATCTTCTTGGTTCTTTCGGTAAAGTCACATAGAAGGGAAATAATTAAATAATAACAATACAACATAATAGACGCTGTCTTTCCGACAGACCTGTTCTTCACCCGAGGACGGCTGCTTGCGTTGTGGCCGAAACGTCGTGAGAATTGTATTTTATTACGTTTCATTTTTATTATTTTGTTATTTCCCTTCTACGTGACTTTACCAAAATAACTATTTTGGTTTTACCAGGTAAGGCCCGCTGAGCTGTATCGCTCTTTGTTTCAGAAGTGGCCTGGCCATCACAAAGGATGGCTCAACGGAAGTGGCTCATCATCACGTGGACAATTTGTAGCAGCCATAATTCTCTTGAACACGCGTTGATTCTAAAGGACCCGGAGAAGAATCTACGCAAACAATTAATAGGGGAACATGTAAACTCCTAATATACATGCGGAAGTGTTGGGATCGAACCCATGGACTCCTGTATATTAGGCGAGGTAGTAAACATCTCGTCACCGTGACTACCGCCACCAACAACAACAACAACAGCCGCCATGTGCCACTAAATGGCGTTGACGTCACCACGGCACTTGTGCCAGGCCAGGTGCACTTTGAGGCCACGTGAAATGTGTAAGGTTCGATGACAGTAAGTCACGGGACAGACCCAGGTGCCATGGGTTGACTGATTGAGATGACTGGCAGATGCACCGGCTGTGCCCCCTTCTGCTCCAACTTGTTGTATTTTAGCGACCACCACCACTACCATCACCACTACCACCACCACCTTTACCACCGCCACTATTATCGTCACCCCCACCGCGGCCACCACCGCAAGATCACCATTGGACATAATGCAACAAATCACAACCCCCCCTCACCCCTCCCCCCACCTGTTAATCCCATTAGTTTGGCGATTAATCAATTTGTTACTTTTGCCATCGTGGCAAATTCAATCCCCCCCCAGCGGCTGCAGGGTTCACACACCACGCGTGCGCACGCTTCAACTCCCTTGGTTTGTTGTTTTGTTTCCTCCGTCTTCGCGTGGCCACAGGCGATGGCCTGCTGCTGCCGGTACCCTCCGGGGCTGCACCCCCACCGCCTCCGCCGCCTCCTCCTCCTCCCCCCCCGGGGCCTCCGTCTGGGATGCTCCCACCGGGCCCCCCGCCCGGAATGGCCGTCGGCGGTCCGCCGGGCCCACCGCCTCCGCCGCCGCCACCGCCGCCTCCACCGCCGCTCTCCGGCCCGGCTTCCGGCGCAGACGTCCCTCAGCCGGCGCTCGGTACGACACGGGAGCGGACGACGGAGAGAGAGGCCTGAGGGCGCTACGGTCTCGCTGGCCGGCTGCCGGCTACTCACTAGATCGGTTCGGTCGCTCGACCGATACGATCGCACGGAAATCGTTTGCAAGTCCCACCCCCCCCCACCCTCCCCCGCTCCGCTTTTACGACGTTACAAATGCGTTCCTGGAAACGCCGAGTAGATCAGATCGTCGCAAAATGGGACCCCGCTTTCCCATGTTACTTACTGTTTTGATGACGACAAAATGTGAAGGAAAAAGAAATAAGTAGACCGGAGTTTGTTTAATCGCCTATTTTTCTTCATTTAAGTTCATCATCTGATGTATACTTGCTGCCGTGTGTGTTTGTACAAGTGGCTCTGCATGTGCGATGCGGCTCTCGAAATATATATTTTTGGTCACAAAACAAAAACACAAAACAAACGGAACTTCTTATTCTTTGAAGAAGAGGAAGAAGTTGCCGAACTCCTGATCTCAGCGGTCGGATTTTTCTGCCGACACTCTCCCGGTTCGGTCGCTCGACCGATACGACCGCACGGAAATCGTTTGCAAGTCCCACCCCACCCCCGTTCCTCGACGTCCCCGCGCGTGTGCCGCTGGATGGGAGGTGACGTCATCGGCCGCATCGGCGAGAATCGGTTGTCGACTGTACCTCCATGCACAGTCCACCTCCGATTAGCAGGGTTGACTACGCGTGGTGCGAACGACGTTCAGCATCCATACATGTCCTCTCCGCCTCCGCCAACCGGTACTCACCAACGTGGGGAAGTACGGTTAAAAATCCCCACGGCATTGGGGTGGCCTTCATCCAGCAGCGGATTGACCAGGGGCTGTGGATTATTATCCGTCTGTCCCGCCACCCCTCCCGACCGACCCCGAGCGCTTAGGGTTAGCGGCGCCGTTTCGTTTCCTCCGCGGCTCCTCGGTGTGCCTGCGATCGCGTTCTCTCGGAGCTAGGCAGGCGGTCAAGTCCGTCCGTCCGTCCACGGTACGTGGGCCCCTACGTTCCGTGCCAGGAATCGGAATCAATGCTTTTTGTCCTTTGGTGTAATTACCAGCCTCTCTAAAAGCCTCTGTGGGAAACAAGGCTGGTGGGGGGGGGTGGTTAGGGGGGGGGGGGGTGGTTAAAAAAAAGCCCCCGAACCTTCACACCACCAGATTACTCTCGAGATGGGGTCAATAATTCGAGCGCATGGGTGTTTGCGCTTTGAAAAACGGCACTTATTTGTTTGGCGCGCATTAGACAGCGGTTGATGTTGTTCCAGGTGCAGATAAAGGGTGGAAATTGCCCCTTGGATGCGGGCTCACATTTATCTGTGAATCGTGAGTCCCCGTCCGTCCCCCCCTGTTCCTCGTTTCTCCCACCTTGCGCTCCCCCCCCCCCCCCACCGTGGCTCACCTGTGGCGAGAGCATTGCGATTGGATGAGTTAAAACTGCTCTTAAAAAAGCGAAGTTCGCTATCTCGTTGCACGCGCGCGCGTGCCCTGGGGCGCCCTGCGAACAATCGCGGGAGCTCATTCCGCGCGCCCAACTAAGTGGATTCTAATTCATCGAGTCACAAAGTTGCGGGGGGGGGCGGGCGGGCGGGGGGGGGGGGGGCGTTGTTCGCTCGGTGGGGCCCTCGCAAGCGCCACGCGCAAGCGCGTCGTGAGTGCCGCCCTCTTTCTGTCGATCTCTCCGTGCGCGTGCCGCGCCCTAATAAGAAGTTTTGCCGGCGTCACGCATCGGTGGAGGGAATTTCGATCTGTTTTACACCCCCCCCCCCCACGCCGCCCCCAACTCCATCAATCTGTCGCGGTCGGCTGAGCTTAGAGCTCGCGAGGCGTTTTGAGTCACGAGCGCTCTGGCTACGAGCAGCAGCAGCAGCAGGAGAAGCAGCAGCAGCAGCGTGGGATTTCCTGCAAGCCGCCCGGCGTTGCGAGATTAGGCCATCCATCTCTGCTTGTGCAAAGCCATCAATACATCTCGTCTGGCCACAGGTTAAGGATTTATTTTTAGGAGCTAATTCCTTTTGGTTTTTTTTTTTTAACCGATGATTACAATAAAAAAATAAATGTATGTTTATAAAACTATGAGCTTTTTAAAGCCTTTATATTAAGTTCGCTTGCTTGCTTGCGTGCTTGCGTGCTTGCGTGCTTGCTTGCTTGCTTACGACCGTGCAAATCTTTCGGTCGTTTTTTAACCCACTTCCCGTGATCCAATCGAGCTGACATTTTGCACACAGACTCGTTGTGCGTGACAATTAATTTTCGTGAAAATTTTTTTCAAAAATTTTACACTGTTTAGGGAAAATTTTTTCAAATATTTAATTACCAATTGCTTAATGGTGGCAGACAATCATCTGACCCATAGGTGGCAGCCATCTCAAGCCAGAGGACGAGAGGACTCTAGCCGCCACGCATATAGAAGGATTTATAGTGAAAAACTTTGTTTTTACGGGTTAATTTTTTTATCTTACCAGGTAAGGTCCAACTGAGCGACGTGGGCACAAATGTCAGCTCAACAAAGTGGCTCATCACGTGGAAATGTATCGCAACCAAATACTCGAAACGCACTTTGATCCTAAATGTGGAGGGAAAAAGTGCACGGCCCGGACGAAAATCTACGCCACGACTGAGAGAGAGACATGTAAACTCCAAATATACAGCAGGCGTCAGGTTCGGAATTAAACCCATGACCTCCCGTATACCAGGCAAGGTATTCAACATCTCGCCACTGTGGTGGCCCTATAATAGTAACAATTTGCAGCCCTTTTAAAATCTACTGCTGGATGAACGTCTACCCCCAACCGGATTGATCGACCGTGCTTAACCATGCTGGTTAGGCTGGGCTGCTCAAGGGAGCAAGATAAGGGACCACTTCAAATATCACGTTGACTCTGACGGCAGCAGTGGCGCCGCGAATCGAACTCGGGTCATCGGGTTCTCAGCACGGCACTCTCAACCGCCGCGCGACCTCTTATCGCCCGAGCGTGTGCTGTACCACACGTCAAAATTTACGATCGTTAATGGCAATTTTTTATTGTTATGAAAGTGGCATCACGAGCTCTCAAGCTCCGTCGATAACTTTTATCGCGGTAACGTTTTGGGCCCTCGTTTGTAATCTCACGTTTGTTCGCTTGGGGGGGGGGGTGGGTGGTGGGTAGGGGGCAGAGAGAAAACGTTCGTGTAATTTGCGTCGTTATTGACCGAAGAGCGGCAAATAAAACGATAGGTCTCGGCTCCATCTTGACCCTGGACGTCACATGACAGAGCCTGCTCTGTGCTCCGCCGACGTTTCGTCCTATCGAGGAATCGACCGAGCCGTGCGGTGGCAAGCGATGCAGTGAGACTGCCCGGTTCCTTGCTGCTGTGTTACCCTTCCTGTTTGGTGGGAGCGCACGGGTTTCTCTCTGTCTGTCTGTCCGTTTGTTAAATATCTTTTTCTCTTCACGATTTTTATCCCGATCGTGTCGGCGAGATGATAAATCATCCAATCCGTTGCACTCGCGACGCAGTGCGCGACCCTTTGCGTTCGAGAGCGGCCCACAAAAGCGGATATCATAAGAGGTTTTTGGGTGAGACCGCGAAGATGTATACATGTGTCGTTAAACCCGCCACCACGCGACACAGCCAATTAGTAAGGTTTGTCACGTAAAAAAAACTTTCAATTCGTTGCTCGTTCAGCACACCGGCGAGTTGGAGAGTCAACCCACAACATTTACAATTTGAGGACTGTGACGGTTCGCCAGTAATTGCAACCAGCATCATCGGGCAGACAGCCACAGTTGTGGAGAAATCCTCCTGTTTCGGTCTTACATCGTGCTAAAATCTCAGATCCCTTCATATTCCTTGTTACCCTCTGGTCAGCATGGTAGGGGGCAGCAATTCGAGTAATATTTACATGGCAGTAAAACAAATATTACAAATTCTCAAAGCTGGAATTTAGGCCAACTTTGTTATTTACCAGCGCCACATTTGAACGTGAAGGGTATTTTTGTTGTTGCTGCTGCTGCTGTTGTTGTGCCAAACCTGCGAACATCAACTCCACTGCGCTGCAGGAGTCCGATTGAATCACAGGTGGCCGACACCCAGGTTCCCATCGCAGCGCCCTGACCACTTAGCCACACAGACACCTCGAGAGTACAACACATGTTAATAAACTTCCAGGGTCATGCGCACACGTGCGTGTGTGTGTGTGTGCACGCGTGTGTACTTTAATCTGGGGAGCGGGAGTGTAGCGGTTAGCGCGCTGCGCTATGAACCTGGCGACCCGGGTTCGATTCCCGCTCACGGCCAACACCCAGTGACGATTATCTGAACCGGTCCTGGGCCTCCCCTAGGTCGACTCAGCCTAAAATAAGTATGTTTCCTCCGCTTGTTTGCATTGGGTTTGCGGTTCGAATCCGGCAGGGCCCCGCCCTCGGTAAAATCGGTGCGGTCGTAATCGTGAGGTGCGGCGCCATCTTTGCTTTCGCGGTGGACCTTTCACCTTGCAAAATGCAAAAAGAAAACAGTTCGGAGTTCAGGGGGCGATGTTGCTGTGCCCGCGTCATTTTCAAATCCGGCAGAAAACGTAGAACGTGACGTCGCCACACGCCAATCGGCCCTACCCTTGCCGAACGACGTCACGTTGTAAGTTTTTTGCCGGATTTGAAAATGATGCGGGCACATCGCTCGATCGGGATTAGGCACAGCAACATCGCCCCCAAATTAGAAAGAAAAAAATCATTTCACAAGGTTTAGGGCCCACTGAGCTATTTATCTCATTGTTCAGAAGCGTCTTCGTGGTTCTTTCGGTAAAGTCACGTAGAAGGGAAGTAATAAAATAATAAAAAAACAAAACATAATAAAATATATTATTTTATAAATAATTTTATAATATAAAATAATTTTATAAATAATACGTGACTTTACCGAAAGAACCAAGAAGATGAATCCCTGCAGTCACGAAGGCTTTAAATCGAAATTTGTTCAGAAGCGACCTGGCTTATTTCAGCCCGTGAGACCGAGTGACGGGGCCGGTTGCTCCGCTTGTCTTCTTTTCCGCAGGGGTTTTGCAGGGCGCCCCGAGCGAGATAGCGCAGCCCTCGGGGAACCGGGCCAACCTGCTGGAGTCGATCCGCCAGGCCGGCGGCAAGACGTCCCTGCGCAAGGTGAAGGAGCGCAAGTTCGAGAAGAAGAAGCAGAAAGAACAGTCAGGTACGACGTTGGCTCCTCCATTGCTACACAATATAAGTTCGAGAACGCATCCATACATACGTAGCGAGTTCGAATTTAGGCGCACACAACTTCTTGGGAGGCAACACTTATTTCTTACTGGACACAACAGTCAACTCTTACATTACACAAAGGGTGGTGACCACCGCCCTACTCCGGCTAGCACACACACACGCCTCTCTCAGCTACTCTAGCGGGACCCAGCCAGGTGGGCTAGTGGCAGGTCCGCTCACTGGAGGCCTTGACTCTTCTTGGCGTCTTCACGATGCGTCTTCATTCTTGACACGGGCAGCCCCGAACCTCGTGATGAGGCTGCTTATATGGGCCTCGGCGTGCCCCGGGCCCCACCCCGGCCACGCCTCAATTCTAGAACCCTCTCGAAGCCCCCCCACCCCCCCCCCTGCTGTCCACGTGCCCCCCGAGGTGCACACTTGGCCCCCGGCCCCCACCGGGATCTGGTCACGTGTCCAGCCGGGGTCACAGAGAGTGCCACGACCTCACAGCACCTCTCGAGTCCAGAACCGGCCCTGACGTCATTCCCGCCTCCAGCTGGGATGACGTCGTGTGTGTGTGTGTGTAGACCTCCCCCGCACGGTGATGTCACACGTGTGCGTGCGTACACGGTAGTGATGCTACACATACGTGCACGATGCCACCATTCGTATTTCACCAGGCAAGGCCCACTCAGAGCTACGTAGCGCTTTGTCAGAATCGACCCGGCCACAAACGACGACTCGACGAAGGGAAGTGGCTTATCAAGTGGAAATCTATCACCACCGTCGTCGTCATCATCATCACGATCTATGGGCGGATTGCCCGTAGGCATCCGCTGCACATTTCATCATTTCTTTCCACTTTCCCGTGTCGTGTGCGAACTTGCTCAAGCAGTGGGCCAACATCTTCCTGGCACCGATACTTTAACAGTGCTCGGATGGGCCACCACCGATGCGTAACAGGGGTCAGAGGCTGCTGTGATGGAGCTGTGTTTGGGGCGGTTGTTGAATTGCACTCCTTTGCACTATGGCGTCCGCCTTCGCCAACCCTCGCTGACCAACGTGGTGAAGTGCGGTCAGTGAACTCCTAGCAGCGAATTGGCGAGAGGTCCCGTTCACGTGCGCAATGTGAACGATGGTAGCGCGGCTTTAACGGTAATAGCGCGCGGCTGGAGAGCGATGTGATTAGAGTGCGTAACTCACGGCTGAGAGGTTGCGAGTTTAAAATCCCGGTCTGGGGCATTGACTGGGTCCGGTGTCGCTCGGGGGATAGATTCAATGAATTCCGCTTTGTGGGGGAGTCAATAGCGGCCGTGGTGCCATCACGGAGATTGGCCAACGCCGTTTAGAATTTGGGGACGTTTCTGACACTGGCTGCGGGCAGAGCCGTCCGTAGGTGGGGAGGGGAGAGGTGGGTTGTGTGGGTCCCGAGACGAATCACACACCGTGTGACCCCCCCCCCCCGCCCCCCCGATTGCCTTCAAACTTAACCACAAGTATTACATCTGACACGGTGACGTCAAAGCGAGGGGGGGGGGGTCGGGGGGGGCCCGCCAAAGTGCGGGGCCCGGGGCGGTCGCCCTGGGGGGGGGGGGGGGGGAGGGCTGTGGCTGGGGGTCACGAATAGCAACAAGAGTTTGCCCACACTGATTTGAACTGTCCCAGACGATTTGACTTAATGCAGAATAATATTCATAAACGGACAAATCGCAGGCACCGCTGCTGGTTTTCGGTTACACGTACATGTTTCATCGAGGGAATGTGGAGGAATGTGATTATAATAATAAACGTGTTTACCCAGGAAAACCACACCGAGTCCGAAGACTGATTTCAAGGAGGGTCCTGCTACATTGCGATGGTTGCGTGACACCAATGCCGTCGCGTGTTATTCGCTATGGGAGGAAACCGGAGAACCGGGGAGGGAGCTTGGAGATGCCGGAGGAAACCCGGACAGAGCAGGGGAAGAACATACAAACCTCCACACAGAGAGGGGCGCTCCAGGCAGGGAATCGAACCCAGGCCCCCAGCTGCCTTCGAGGCACGGGCACTACCACTGCGCCACTCTCCGCCGCTCGAATGTGAACCGCTTTGGCTCACGGACAGGCGCATCTCCGCTAACCGTGCGTACGTATGTACGTACGCACACGTACGTAGCCAACCGTGCTTATCGGTGGTGCGTGGGAAGGACATGGGCCTCCCCGGGGTTGACTCGGCCCCTAACCATTAACCGACGTGTCCCCATCGCCACCTGAGTGGACTTCCTCTCGCTCTTGCCTCGGCTGTATGTACCGACGTTGAACTTCTTTCGCACCGCATGTAGCCAACCGCGCTCATCGCGGGTGCGGGGGAAGGACAACAAACTGAACACAAAAGGAGGTCCCAGAGAAACGAGTTGACCGCTCGGGCAGCAACGGCGGCAACGGCCGTCGACACCACCCGCCCTGTTGCCTCTCTCCCGTCCACCATCGCTATCCGTTCTCTCTCTCTCCTTCCTTCCTTCCTTCGTGAGCGATTACACCCCTCAGTTGTTAGGACGTGTGCTGTCGAAGCTGGGGGGTTGTGGGAGGATGGGGGGGGCGGCAGGATAGAGAAGGGGATGATGCCCCCGGAGAGGGGGGTGGGGGGGGGGGTAGGTGGGTCGATCGATGTCTTGAAAAGGTCGTGTGCGTTGAAGACGAATAATGCAACGGTATCGATCCGAGACGGTGCCATTTGCTCCCCGCTTGCTAATTGAAGCCGCCGCGATGTGTGCAAGACGCTTAACCATCGCCAGCCAGGGCCGCGAGGACAGGCGGACAGCGTCTCAACGCTGTGTGCATCAATTAGAGAGAGAGAGAGAGGGACGTGGAACGACGCAGTGCCCCCGATCCACACATAGGAAGGAGACATCACGGATATGATGCACTACTTCTCCGCTGTCTGCTGACGCGGTTACCTGGTCTTGGCCACCTGAATGTGACATTGTCGTTGTTTGCTCGGCGTGTAAACGTCAGCCGTACGAAAGAAGAAGAACGGAGAGAAGGAGAGAGTCGTTAAGTTTGGTCCGCGTGTTCAAGCTCACGTGGTTCGTGATATCTCCATCTCCCCTGGCTTGCTAATATCGGAAGGAAGAGCGTTCCAGACGGCCGCAGAAGCGCACCTGTACGCATGTTGAACTTGTTTCGCACCGTACGTAGCCAGCCGTGCCAATCGGAGGTGCGCAATGCGCCCGATTTCGTCAGAGCTCGGAGGCCAAGCTAAGCAGGTTTGAGCCTGGATTGCTCTTGGATGGGCGACCACCATTCACGGCTTGCGAGAGAGGGGCTGCCGGGACTCGGTGGTGGGTATCGGCGGGGCACACGTAGCAAAATCTATAGTTGCCCTGTACTTCTATGCTCCCGCGTCTACTCTCCCCAACCCTCCCCCCCCCCCCACCTTCACAAACCTTCAGTTTAACACCTACTGTAGTAGGTTTTCACAACCAATATCATCCGTAATGTAGTTTTTGTTTGGGTAATATGTGTCGTTAAACCCGCCACCACCCGACACAGCCAATCAGTAAGTTTGTGTTTCGTAAACAGAACGAGGCCGTATCGTTTGGGTCTTTCGGTAAAGTCACGTGGAATGGTTAAAATAACAGAACAAAAACTACGAAGTTGCGATCGAAACGTCGTAGTTTCTGTTATTTTCTTTGAACCTATCTCCGTGGCTTTACCGAAAGACCCAAAGGATATGAATTCCTGCAGTCACGTGGCCAATTCGTTCCTAGTGTAACGGGCGCCGGAGACACTTGTAGAGGTAACTTCTTTATTACAATACAACACTCCAACAGTCCTGATACTCTGTTACAGCCTAGGTACACAGCCTAGGTACACAGCCTAGGTACACAGCCTAGCGACACAGCCTCGCGACACAGCCTAGGTACACAGCTTAGCGACACAGCCTAGGTACACAGCCTAGCGACACAGCCTCGCGACACAGCCTAGGTACACAGCTTAGCGACACAGCCTAGGTACACAGCCTAGGTACACAGCCTAGGTAGACAGCCTAGGTACACAGCCTAGCGACACAGCCTAGGTACACAGCCTAGGTACACAGCCTAGGTACACAGCCTAGGTACACAGCCTAGGTACACTACTCTGGCTACGCTCTGGGGTCCTCCGGCTACAACTACCCTAGGGGAGGCTACCTGACCCGACCCAGCCAAGGTGCGGGTCTAGACTCTGGCTTCCTCGGAACTCGCCCTTACAAGGACGTAGAGCCGGGAGTCCCACCACTGGCCCTCACAGCGTCCCGGCCCTCACAAGGACAAGCGGGACGAAGGGGTCCAGGGTCCTAAGCTGGCTGGCGGGTCTTGGATCTTGAGCTGCAACTGGCCCCGATCGGCCAGGGAGCTGCCCTTTTATGCCTCGTCCCCAACGAGGGGTGGGGTTGTGTGCGCCCCCAGATATCCCACAGAGCACACACAGCCCCCCCCCCCGTTGGTGGCGCCAAGGGGCTTAACTGTCTAGGGTCCCAGAGCCCCCAGCAGCCCCTCCCCTCTTATGGCACTACACTAGTACAGCACACCGGCAATCCAGGCTCAGCCCTTGCTGGCAAGCCTGTCGAGGTTGACTAACCCCCACGAACCCGCACGGCGTGGGCACAGAGGCCGACATCTGGCGGTGGATTTGCAAAAGGGCCGCGAAAACGTCACGCACGCGCAGAGCGCCTAATGAGTTTTTTGTACGACTATGAAATAATTTTTATAAGCGTTGTTGCGGTGATATCACTGGTCAACACACTTTTTCTGGAATAAGGTATTCCAACGGTTTTAAGGTGATTTTGGGGTGCTGATTCCAAATCTGGCATCAGTTTTTGTCTATCACATCAGGTTTTTGAGATATCAAATATTGCATTTTCAATAAAAACTGCAGAAGAAAAATATTAAATAAATGTGGATATCTACATAAAATCATATTAGAAATACACTATCCTAAAAATACAGCACCATATTTTAACACTAAAGCAGTCACTGACTCGCAACAACTTGCAATCATAAGTGACAGCGTTAATTTCAGGTAAAATCAATGAAAATGGGGTATGCCGATAGCATAAAAATGAGATGTGATAGAGCAAATCTGAGATCAGATTTGGAATCGGCACCTTGAAATTAGTCTAAAACAGCTGCAAAAGTCCAGGCCAGAAAAAAATGTTTTTTGTTGTTGTTGACCAGTGTATTTGGTTATTGAATTCAAGCGTCGCTTCATTCACGACGCGTTGATCGACGGCGCGGGCGGGGCTTGGCACGCTCCCTCAACGCCAGCACTTGACGCGAATCAAATTACGTGCCAGTTTTATTTCACACTTTTATTTTGCATTCCAGAAAACACGCGGTATGCCCCCCCCCCCCTGTTGGTTTCTCCCCGGCACAACAGATGGCTCCTGGTCCCGTCTTGTTAAGAGATTTTCCTAATTTGCGCGCTGTCTGTCCTAGAGACACGGGTGTACGTACGGGGGCCGGGTCAGGTATAATTAGCAGAGATGGCACGTTGGAAGAGAATAATAGTACATCCGAGCCAACGCTGACGGGGGGAACGCACCTCTGGTTTATGGAGCATCTGAACGCGAGGCTGCTGCAAAGATATCGTTTGTTTTGGCACGTGTGTGTGTGTAATGGACAACAGCAGGGACATGTACAGTGAGGGAAAAGAAGTATTTGATCCCCTGCTGATTTTGTACGTTTGGCCACTGGCAAAGAAATGATCAGTCTATAATTTTAATGGTAGGTTTATTTGAACAGTGAAAGACAGAATAACAACAACAAAATCCATAAAAACGCATGTCAATAATGTTATAAATTGATTTGCATTTTAATGAGGGAAATAAGTACTTGACCCCCTCTCAATCAGAAAGATTTCTGGCCCCCAGGTGTCTTTTATACAGGTAACAAGCTGAGATTAGGAGCAGGGGATCAAATACTTCTTTCCCTCACTGTAAAGTGGCGTTGTGCGGGAAAGAGAAGGAAGACATGGCAGAGAATGTCTCGTGCCAGAAAGATGTGTCACGACCTGAGCATATTGGCGCAAGACGGAGGAAAGTGGAAACAAATGATGAAATTCTATATTATTAACATTCCTTCCTTTATTAATTCTAACCTTACTCCCTCCCTTTGATACTGCTAATCCTGCATAATGACTTTAAACCCCTCGCCAAACCTCCTACGCATTTCACAAGTAGTACTAATCGCATATCTGCATTTCCCATAAATATGCTAAATTCCTCTTGATATGCAAATTATTTTGTCAAGACGCTCTTTGCCCCTCCATCCCAGCATAAATAGTCGCTCCAAGCGTGGGGCGTGCCATTCAGAGTCTGTCTACTTGACAGACTTGTTCTCCACCTGAGGACGGCTGCTTGCGTTGTGGCCGACACGTCGTGAGAATGATTTTATTATGTTTAATTTTTTATTATTTTATTATTTTCCTTCTACGTGACTTTACCGAAAGAACCAAGAAGATAAATGATGAAATGTGCAGTGGGACACCTCCTGGCTATCTGCCCGTGGATCGTGATGATGATGATGACGATGGTCTATCCGGGAGAGATTCATCAAGTCTCAAGGCTCTTTTTGTTGTTTGTTACGAAGGTTCCTTCAATTCCAGATTTGAAGTTTTCGTGACTGCAAGGATCCATACTCTTTGGTTCTTTCGGTAAAGTCACGTAAGTAAAAAAAAAATTAAACAAAAGATAAGAATGAAAATAAAGAATAAAAATAGAAATAACTAAATGAAATCACGACGTTTCGGGCGCAACACAAGCGTCCATCATCAGGTGGGGACAAAATTTATTGATATATATTTTTATTTCTTATTTTTATTCTTATTTTTTATTTCATTTTTCATTTTTTATTTTCACCTACGTGACTTGACCGAAAGAACCAAACAGTATGGCTCCTTCAGTGCCACTGCTGGCCCTTCTACCAGCGGTGGCACGAGCAAGCCATTGCAGGGCTGCACCTCTAACTCCTGCCTCTTCACCTCCATTGCCATGCTTGTGGGTGGCCACTGCCCCACCGTTCCACCCTCTCTTAATTTCTGCACCACGAGTGGCCGCTGCTACATTTATCGCAACGTAGCAAAACATTTTCATCGAACCTTGAATCTAATAGCAACCCTGAATCGGGACAACTCGTCGAAACGCCCGGGAGAGACCGGGAATGAATCGCTCATCTTTGCCATCGTCGTCATCATCATCGTCGTCGGCCACGAGCTAGCCACTGCCGAATGGAGCCACCCGTCAATCCACCGGCCGTCTCTCGCGATCCCGCAACGTGACAATCCACCCAGGACCTTCACGCGAGCTGCTTCCATCTTTCCCATCCCCTTCCTCGGCGCGGACGTCCTGTACGATTTGTTTGCCAGGCCATTACGGATTAGGTGCGAAGAGCCACGCCTCGTTTTGCCTCTTTACTGTTGGCTCATCTTACTCGTGGTGTCATGCCCCCCGCAGTCTCTCTGGCCGCCGCGGCTCAGGCCAGCGAACATCAATCTCGGCAGCCCGGGCCGGGCCCAGGCAACAAGACGAACGGGGAGGGCCCCTCGCTCGGACTGTCGTCAAAGCGTTGACGAGGAACACATTCCGGTCGTCGGCGTTCATTGAGCGAGATTTGCGAGTTTCACCCCGAGGGTGTCGCGGAGGAGACATACGAACATTGACCCTCGACCGATTTTAAACGTCGTCACCAACGGCTGTGCTCCCGCGCGTTGACGCTGGCGAAGGGCGCGGCGGCGTCGTCGTCGAGATCGTGCGGAAGCGCGCCACCTGCGCTCGATCGCGTTGGATCGTGGCGCTAAACGCGCCCGAAGCGAGAGAGAGAGAGCGAGATATTGAGAGAGCTCAAGAGAGAGAGTGCGCGTGCGAGCGAGAGTGAGAGAGCGTGCAAGAGCGAGAGAGAGCGAGAGCGTGCGAGAGAGAGCACGAGAGAGAGGGCGAGAGAGAGAGAGGGCGAGAGAGAGAGAGAGCAGTTTGTCACCAAGCCGGGCCTCTGCTGCCACTTGGTGGAGGTTTCTGGGTACTGCATGCGTCGCGGGCGCCGTCGTCAAAATGAGGGTAGAGGGCCGTGCCAGCCACCTGCAAGCATCTGGTGCCGTCCCTCTCTCTCTGTGTCTCTCTCTGTATGTCTCTCGCTGTCTCTCTCTCTCTGTCTCTCTCTCTGTCTCTCTCTCTCTCGCTGTCTCTCTCGCTGTATGTCTCGTTGTATCTCTTACTGGCTCTCTCTCTGTCTCTCTGTCTGTCTCTCTCTGTCTCTCTCCCCGTCTCTCTCGCTGTCTCTCTCTCTGTTATTTGGCAGTCACCTTATTCGAGTGGTGGCCACTGCAGAGGGCTCACCGGTTTTTGTGTGTGTATGTCTGTCATAGGTGCTCGCTAGCAGCCCCGACAATCTGTTAATGTGACACGGGGGATCTTTTGTCTTTGTCTGTGTGTCCATCGGGTCTGTGCGGAACAAGTCCTGGGCCTCCCCTAGGTCGACTCTGGTGCGGCGTGTAAACATCGCCACTCGGGAAGCAAAGGAGGTCAGGAGTGGTGCTGGCCACCAACCCCCTTCGTGTGCCGTGCCGGCCTTCATAGGTGCTCGCTGACAGCGCTTGCCCCAGCAGTCTGTTAATAGCTCTGCGTGGGGGTGTTTGTGTGTGTCCGTGTGTGCGTGTGTGCGTGTGCGTGTGCCTGCCGTGTGCAGCTTCCGGCGTGGCGGCGGGAGGTGACCTGATGTCCGACCTCTTTAACAAGCTCCAATTGCGTCGTAAAGGTGAGCGAGCGAGCAAGCGATGCGAGAGCTACCCTCCCCCTCTCCCGACCAATCAGCCGGCAAGCGGTTCACCGTGGCATCGGAGAAGAGCGTGATTGGGTGGCTCAGAGGGCAGGGCCCTGGGGTCGAATCCGGGCTTCTTCAGCCCACTGCACGTACTTCGTCGGGGTTCTCAAGCGCCGCGAGTGAGTTGGCGATCGACCGGAACCGGTCACACCAACGTGTGCGCAAAAAAAATCCATCGCGCCAAATTTGATGCCGAGGTCAAATGGGATCTAGTCCAGCTCTCGCCCCGCACCCCCGATGAGCACGTTTGGCTACGTACGGAGCGAAAAAAGTTCAACAACCCAGCTTAAATATACGCTTCCAAGCCTGGTGGTGTTTCATTCAGACGCTGTCTTTCCGACAGACCTGTTCTTCACCTGAGGGACGGCTGCTTGCGTTGTGGCCGAAACGTCGTGAGAATAATTTTATTATGTTTTATATTTTTATTATTTTATTATTTCCCTTTCTACGTGACTTTACCGAAAGAACCAAGAAGAAAAAAGTTCAACAATTAAGACTATCAATGTTGGTTGTATCGTGCGGGTGGGAAAGTACCTCCACCCCCCCCCCTGCCCCTTTTGTCGACCAGAGGTCAAGTTGAAAGGGATTTCAGAGGCAGTTCTGTGGTATCCGCTTCCGTGCACCGTTCTCGTGTCGTGCCGTGATGCCCATAGCGCAATCGGGAATTAATTTGGGGGAAATGACACGGATATTTTAAAATGCTATTTTCGAGTGAACCGCTGAGGTTCCCTAACCCAACATGTTGTGGTGCTAGGGATGGATCGTAATTATACGAGACGAGAGGGGAGACGTAGGAGAGTGCGAGGAAGGGAGTAGAGAGGGGAGAGTTAAGTCGGGGCGAGTCTGGAGGGGATACTGAGAACGGTGAGTGGTGCCATCTTGAACTTAATCCCAGATTGGGTTGGGAGCCAGTGGAGGGATTTGAGTTTCGGGGTGATGTGTGATCTCATAGTGGTCATCTGTGGAAAAAAAAAGCTTCATAGCTCATCGGATGCCTCCAGTCGAAGTCAAGATTCTGATTCTGATACTGCACCGAACGCGCGCAATTGCCGTAAGAAGCAGCCGCGACAAATTCTCACGATAATTGTTTTTTTACCCTTCTATCTGGCAACAAAACTGACACCTTTTTTTACAAGGAGTAATGTTTGCATAGACCACAATACCTGCAGTCATAATGCAAACAAAAAACACAACTCTGATAATGTATGCACTGTCCTTGAAGTTGATTGGTCCACACCCGAGACAGGTTTCCTTAGAGCCTACTCTCGCATGGGTTGGACCAGATGACGCCAAAAGACGCACAACTCAAAGACATTGCACCATCAGAGTATGAGAGCTCGGGGTAAGCATTTACACCAATGGAACCTCATTTGCCAGTAAAAAATATGATAATTGTTTTTTTACCCTTCTATCTGGCAACAAAACTGACACCTTTTTTACAAGGAGTCATGTTTACATAGACCACAATACCTGTAGTCATAATGCAAACAAAAACATAACTCTGATAATGAATGCATTGTCCTTGAAGTTGATTGGTCCACACCCGAGACAGCTTTCCTTAGAGCCTAGTCTCACATGGTGTCGGACCAGATGACGATCGCAAACGTCCCAACGTGTGCCCCCCATTCACCCTTTCCCGTTCCGAGAAGTCTGCAAGTCGTCGCAGGGTGTCTGTGTCGCCGTTCGCCTCCTGAACCTCGGCACGCGCAAGCGGCGCTGCGTTCATTTTATTTTGAGAGGCGTAGTGGCGGCGCCGTCATTCCCGAAGACATTGTTACTCACCGCAGAGAACTCTAGCGACACGACCGCAGCGACGACAGCCGGCGCCAAACTGTGCCACGAGTCCTCGTCCCGTATGGCCCATGAAGCTCTTCTTCACAGAGGTCCAGATCAACTCAAACCTGACACCTGCGTGGAAGTCGTAATAAAAAATTCTGAACACGAACGCCAACGCGAAGAAAAAAAAAACACGGCCACGCTAAGGAAAAAGAACACATTACCGTAATGGGATTTCTCAAAATTTGCCGTGCATGACTCAATTTAGAAACACGGAGATGATCGTTATTTGTTTTAAAACCCAATTCCCCGGTGACTACGCGCGCGCCGTTACAATCGCGGCTGCCACCCTGCGTAACGATGGCGAAGTGTTAACCGCCTCGCCTGGTATACAGGAGGCCATGGGTTCGATCCCGACCCCGACGCCTGCTGTATATTTGATGTTGGCATTTTCTCCCTGTGGTCGCGTGGATTTTTCTCTGGGTCCTCTGGTTTTTTTCCTCCACATTTTGAAACATGCCTTTAGAGCAGGGGTCCCCAACCCCCGGGCCACGGACCGGTAGCGGTCCGTGGCCTGTTAGGAACCGCGCCGCACAGCAGCAGGAGGTGAAAGCAGTGAGTCCGTGTGTGTACACACTCTACACACCGCATAGTGGTGGGCGGTGAGTCCGTGTGTGTACACACTCTACACACCGCATAGTGGTGGGCGGTGAGTCCGTGTGTGTACACACTCTACACACCGCATAGTGGTGGGCGGTGAGTCCGTGTGTGTACACACTTTACACACCGCATAGTGGTGGGCGGTGAGTCCGTGTGTGTACACACTCTACACACCGCATAGTAGTGGGCGGTGAGTCCGTGTGTGTACACACTCTACACACCGCATCGTGGTGAGCGGTGAGTCCGTGTGTGTACACACTCTACACACCGCATAGTGGCGAGCGGTGAGTCCGTGTGTGTACACACTCTACACACCGCATCGTGGTGAGCGGTGAGTCGTGTGTGTACACACTCTACACACCGCATAGTAGTGGGCGGTGAGTCCGTGTGTGTACACACTCTACACACCGCATCGTGGTGAGCGGTGAGTCCGTGTGTGTACACACTCTACACACCGCATAGTGGTGAGCGGTGAGTCCGTGTGTGTACACACTCTACACACCGCATAGTGGTGAGCGGTGAGTCCGTGTGTGTACACACTCTACACACCGCATAGTGGTGAGCGGTGAGTCCGTGTGTGTACACACTCTACACACCGCATAGTGGTGAGCGGTGAGTCCGTGTGTGTACACACTCTACACACCGCATCGTGGTGAGCGGTGAGTCCGTGTGTGTACACACTTTACACACCGCATCGTGGTGAGCGGTGAGTCCGTGTGTGTACACACTCTACACACCGCATAGTGGTGGGCGGTGAGTCCGTGTGTGTACACACTCTACACACCGCATAGTGGTGGGCGGTGAGTCCGAGTGTGTACACACTCTACACACCGCATAGTAGTGGGCGGTGAGTCCGTGTGTGTACACACTCTACACACCGCATCGTGGTGAGCGGTGAGTCCGTGTGTGTACACACTCTACACACCGCATAGTGGCGAGCGGTGAGTCCGTGTGTGTACACACTCTACACACCGCATCGTGGTGAGCGGTGAGTCGTGTGTGTACACACTCTACACACCGCATAGTAGTGGGCGGTGAGTCCGTGTGTGTACACACTCTACACACCGCATCGTGGTGAGCGGTGAGTCCGTGTGTGTACACACTCTACACACCGCATAGTGGTGAGCGGTGAGTCCGTGTGTGTACACACTCTACACACCGCATAGTGGTGAGCGGTGAGTCCGTGTGTGTACACACTCTACACACCGCATAGTGGTGAGCGGTGAGTCCGTGTGTGTACACACTCTACACACCGCATCGTGGCGAGCGGTGAGTCCGTGTGTGTACACACTCTACACACCGCATAGTGGTGGGCGGTGAGTCCGTGCGTGTACACACTCTACACACCGCATAGTAGTGGGCGGTGAGTCCGTGTGTGTACACACTCTACACACCGCATCGTGGTGAGCGGTGAGTCCGTGTGTGTACACGCTCTACACACCGCATCGTGGTGAGCGGTGAGTCCGTGTGTGTACACACTCTACACACCGCATAGTGGTTAGCGGTGAGTCCGTGTGTGTACACACTCTACACACCGCATCGTGGTGAGCGGTGAGTCCGTGTGTGTACACACTCTACACACCGCATAGTGGTGAGCGGTGAGTCCGTGTGTGTACACACTCTACACACCGCATAGTGGTGAGCGGTGAGTCCGTGTGTGTACACACTCTACACACCGCATAGTGGCGAGCGGTGAGTCCGTGTGTGTACACACTCTACACACCGCATCGTGGTGAGCGGTGAGTCCGTGTGTGTACACACTCTACACACCACATAGTGGTGAGCGGTGAGTCCGTGCGTGTACACACTCTACACACCGCATCGTGGTGAGCGGTGAGTCCGTGTGTGTACACACTCTACACACCGCATAGTGGTGAGCGGTGAGTCCGTGTGTGTACACACTCTACGCACCGCATCGTGGTGAGCGGTGAGTCCGTGTGTGTACACACTCTACACACCGCGTAGTGGTGAGCGGTGAGTCCGTGTGTGTACACACTCTACACACCGCATCGTGGTGAGCGGTGAGTCCGCGCGTGTACACACTCTACACACCGCGTAGTGGTGAGCGGTGAGTCCGTGTGTGTACACACTCTACACACCGCGTAGTGGCGAGCGGTGAGTCCGTGTGTGTACACACTCTACACACCGCATCGTGGTGAGCGGTGAGTCCGCACGTGGCCCGCCCCCATTGTTTTATTATTCACCACTTCTGTCCGCGCCTCTTTCACGCACTGCGCACTCGTCTCAGTGTCACAGTTGTGGTGAGCCCACGAGCTCTAACCCCTAGTAGCCAACATGAGTAAAACAAACAAACGTCGCTGTGACCCAATGATGACCCCCCCCACCCCCCGGTCCGTGAAAAAATTGTCTTCCACGAAACCGGTCCCTGGTGCCAAAAAGGTTGTGGACCGCTGCTGTAGAGTATTAGAGTGTGTCTTTGTGAAAATGGGCCTCCCCTAGGTCGACTCCCCCTCAAATGAGCACCTGGTGCGGCGTGTAGTAAACATCGCCACTGGGGAGGCAAAAGGCTGCCGGACGTGGTGCTGGCCACCCACCCCGTCGTGTGCTGTCGCAGCCTTCAGAGGCGTTCACAAACAGCTCGAAAAAGGCTGTCGGGTCGACACGGGGGGGGGGATCTTATTCAATTTGCGTGTGAAAATGAACGCACTCGTTAGATTGACTCCCCCCTGCACTTTCACGCGCGATATTGGGAAGCCACCGGAGAGTTGTGCGCTTTTCAAATCGAGATTGAAAACGCATTTCTTCTCATCTGTTCTTTGTGTTTAGTTTGTTGTCCTTCCCCCGCACCTTCGATTAGCACGGCTGGCTACGTACCGCGCCAAAGAACTTCTACGTACGTACGCACGCCGCCTCTTCCCGTGCGTATTTTGTCGTTCGGATCCATGCGCTTGGGGTGCGAGCGGTCGTGAATGAGCGAACCAATCCGCCTGCATAGATGCACCCAGAGCCCATAGCAATCCCATCTAAATAACCTCCTCCTCGTTTTGTAAAATCCAATTGAATCTCGCATTATAATTTTATCGTCGGCACTCCGCCACGCCGTTACGGACTAATCCGCGCGCTTACATAACGGCCACTCGGCGCGCTCCGGCGCCTCCGCTCGCCGCTTTCTTATTCCCCGGCGGTGACGGCAGAAACTTTCCAGCACGCTCGCTCACACCTCATGTTTTATTCACAAGCCCCGGTCACCCACAATTCCCCACCCACTGAACCACCCACCCACCACCCACCGAACCACCCACCCCCCCACTTTTGCACCAGTCCTTGTGGAGGGCGACAGCGCCTTTTCGCGCGGCAGATTGGGAACGGGACGTGGCGGTGACGTGGCGGTGATGCGGCTGTCTCCGTTTTGGTTATTTTTTTTCGGGTGGGTTGGGGGGGGGGGTGGACGTGCGACGCCGTCGTAATTGCAACGCCGTCGTGAAGCGCTTTGAATTTGCGCGCCATGTAAGCCCGCAAACGCGCGCGGTTTACCGCGAGGGTACACCGGATTACTTGAGGTTGTTCCTCCCGAGGCCTGCGTCGTGCCAGCCACTTCATGCCTGCCGCTCTGTTCCCTTTCCTGTCCGCACCTCCCTATGCACCCTCCTCCCGTGATCCCCACTGATCATCCCTGCTGCCACCCCCCCCCCCCCGACCTCTGCCCCAACTCTTCTCATTTGTCGTGCTCTTACGATCCCCTTGACCACCGAGCGCACCGTGGTCGTTCGCCTGCGACGCTCTCGACCCTCTCCCCGTCTGCCCCGCACCACTTCTGCCCCGTGCCGCTCCTCGTCTAGAACAGCCTACTTGCTGGGCTGTGCAGCGACACCCATTGTTATACCGTACCTCGACGGCCACCGTGACTACGAGCAGCGGATCGTCACCGGGCTGCGCGCGTTACCGCATCGCCCGCAGTGCCTCCAGCGCTCTACCGTTCGAGCGAGCGGGGCGGAGGAGGAGGTTCCGTCGGCCATCTGAACTCACGTGCCCCTCTGCCCCCATGCCCCCTGCCCCCGTGCCCTCCCCCCGTGCCCTCCCCCCGTGCCCCTCCCCCCATGCCCCTCCCCCCCGTGCCCTCCCCCCCCGTGCCCTCTCACCCCGTTCCCTCTCCCCCCGTGCCCCTTCCCCCGTGCCCCTCCCCCCATGCCCTTCCCCCCCGTGCCCCTCCCCCACCCGTGCCCTCTCACCCCGTTCCCTCTCCCCCCGTGCCCCTTCCCCCGCGCCCCCTACCCCCGCGCAGGCATCTCGGGCTCCAAGGCAAGCGGCGGGGATGCCTCGACCGCCGCGGGGTCGTCGTCCGGGGCATTTGCCCGCATGGCCGACGCCATCCCGCCCCCTCCGGCCGTCGCGGGGGGGAGCGGCAACCCCGGAGGCGGCGGCGGCGGCGAGGAGGACTGGGCCGACTGAGACTGCACCCCCTGCACCCCCCCCCCCCCCACCGGGATCTTACCGGGTGATGGACGGCACGCCGGATAATCCCGCCACCTTCCCCCCCCCACGTCACTGCGGCGTATCCAATCGAACGGGAGGAGGGGGTGGGGCGAAAGCTTTTGTCGGCTCGCGACGGCCAAACATTACAAGTGGAGGAGCACTTTCCGCGCGCAGGTGGGCTCCCGGGCGGGAAATCCGCCGGGCTGCTCATTGATTTCCGATGGCTGGGAGGGCGCCGCTTAGTTTCGGGGCGGGGCGGGGCGTGGTGGGATATTGCGCCGCTGCCTTTCGTCTCCGCGCGAGGCTTTTGAAGCTGCTGTTTTCGCCCCCCGCCCGGTGGCAGGTGTCGCGGAGTACGATTGGATGCTGTGGTGCGCAGAGTTCCTGCGGACGGCGTAGATCCCGCAGCCGTGCTTCCTGCGCAGTCTTACGTTTAAAGCACCCAATTGGCACTGCCGCCTCTACAAGCTGCGTTCGTGCCGACATCAGCATCATCAACATATTCTTAAGTTTTTTCGGTAAAGTCACGTAGGTAAAAAATTAAAATCAATAAAAGTAAAATTAAAAAAATTAAAAATCACGACGTTTCGGAGGCAACACAAGCTTCCGTCTTCAGGTGGAAGCTTGTGTTGCCTCCGAAACGTCGTGATTTTTATTTTATTTTACTTTTATTAATTTAAATTTTTTACCTACGTGACTTTACCGAAAAAACCTAAGAATATGAATCCTTGCAGTCACGAAAGCTTCAAATCTAGCATCATCAACGTCGTCGTCGTCGTCATCACCGTGAGCCAATGTCTATCCACTGCTGGATGAAGGCCCTCCCCATGGCAGTCGGCGTGCCTCTCGCGCTCCTGCGCTGCAGCGATTCATCCCAGTCCCGCGCGGGGAGCTGATCTGATTGCACCCGTCACCACAGTTGCCACTCCTCTCCCATGCCCACAGCTTTCATCAGTAGGTCGATGCGATATCTCGTGATTTGCATTCGATACCTGATCCATGTTTCTTTTTTCTCATTTCCGCCGCCCGGTTTAAATGCGGCCGACCATCTGCGCGATTTGCGCATGATTTAGCTCGTGTTCCATCCATCTCTCTTGTCATCGTCGGTGTTTCTTGATCTACGTCATGGCTCAAAATGTGGACTGATTTTAACGGTGGATTCTCGAGGCAGATTCATGATCCTTTTCATTACCTAATTCAGTTTGCCTATTGCACTGCAGCCTACTTTTAGTCGCTGGGTTATTTGATAATCTGGTTCTGATCCGCCTTCAGCCCTAAGAATTCAAATGTCGCCTCCAATGAGGCGGGGCCGGGCGACTCGGAGCTCGGAGCAACTCATCTGGCACAGCTGCGATCCTGGGTTCGAATCCAGGGTTCCATTCACCAATGACTGCAGAACGCAAAAGAAAAACCCCAACACATTAAATTTTGATTTAAAGCTTTCGTGACTGCAGGGATTCATCTTCTTGGTTCTTTCGGTAAAGTCACGTAGAATGGAAATAATAAAATAATAAAAAGATTTCATCATGTTTTATTTTATTTTTGTTATTTTATTATTTCCATTCTACGTGACTTTACCGAAAGAACCAAGAAGACATTACATTTTTGTTCTGCATTTAATTGGTCTGCATTTCCAGCTCTTAAGAATTAAATACATAATACATCGGTTTTGTTGCAATGCAACCGACTGCACTCTCTGTTGCAGGGCGGCGGGAAAGTACTGCCCCCCGATGGGATGTCAGGAGTTGTTCCCGGATAGAACCGCCGAAAGCACAATCGGGATAAAATTGGGATGAAGTACAAAAAATATAAATCATTACGCGGGTGCTCGGTAAATTTTCCTTGGCAAATGTATTCGCGAACGCACACGCCTCCGATCAGCACCGTTGGTTACGTGCGGCTCTCAAGAAGTCCAACGTGCATACGTAGCGTGTTGTGTTTTGTTCTTCGCATGCAAATATACCGGTCAACGCGGCCCGAGCAAGCTGTCATACAGGGGCTACGGCTGTTACTCGTCCGCGCGTTCACACACGGACACACACAAAAACAAAGATCCCCTGTATAGCCTTAACAGACTGTTGGGGCAAGTGCTGTTAGCGAGCAGCTATGAAGGCCGGCACGGCACACGAGGGGGTGGGTGGCCAGCACCACGCCCGACCGCCCTTTGTCTCCCGCAGCGGCGATGTTTACACACCGCACCAGGTACTCATTTGAGGCTGAGTCGACCTAGGGGATACCTAGGACCGGTTCAGATAATCGCCACGGGTGTTGGCCGTGAGCAGGAATCGAACTCGTGTCGCCGGGTTCGTTACGCAGCGTAGCGCTAACTGCAACACTGCCGATGATTGGCACGCGCACGCGCACCCACTCACAAGCGCGCGGACGACGAGTTTCACCAGCGATCGTCACCAGCGATCGTCACCAGCACCATGATGTACTCGAACGCGATCACAGCCGCCCATTCGCCACGTTCGGACCTTCGCTGTAATTATCGAGCAATAAACGCACGTTGTGACCAACTTAATGCGCGTTAACGACTTGGAACGCCGCGCGCGTTACACGGTTTGTAAATCGTTGCTTTTATTCGTTTACAAAGGAAGGAGTGCCCCGAATTGCGGGCGCGTTCGTGCGCGAACGCCCTTTGCGATTGCCGCAACGTTAACCATCCCCGTTCGAGGCGTTGCAAGGCCTCCTACGTGCAAGTTAGAAATTAGCGGAATCAAAGCGTTACCGGAGGGACCGACCGCTCGTAGTCCATTCGACGTACGCCGACCTTGCCTGGAACTTTACCTCGCTTTGGCTTGGCCGTGCGTTTGCCGAGGACCACCGGGGGTGGGTTTGCATGGCTCAAGTTTGAAATGCCAACCGCAGTGAATGGGGATCGCATCTTCCACGTCAACTAGAAATGGAAGGGTTGACTTGCAAGGGGGGGAGGGGTGGCGTAACTTTGCAGGTAACGGATTTTCACCGTGACGTAGCCAAAATTGTGGGAGCCTTTGTTAATCCAATGTCACGTTTCGATTGCGGGCATCCTTGAAAATCTCCAGACGCAAACTTTCGTAGACCTCAATTCAAAAGCGATTTTTTTTTATCCCCACCCGTGGCTTTTAAATTAATAATACATTCCGATGTCATCCTTTGTATCCAGCACCCTTGAACATCTAAAAATGATCTAAAATAATAAAAAATGCTAAGGTTGTAAGTTTTCTTTTTACACGAAATATGTTCTTGAGATTTTTCGGGGGGGGGGGGGGGGCGGGAGGGGGGAGTAAAACCAAACCGTTTTACTTTTTAAATCCTTTATATTAAGTTCGCTTGCTTGCTTGCGCGCTTACGACCGTGCAAATATTTCGGTCGTTTTTTAACCCACTTCCCGTGATCCAATCGAGCTGACATTTTGCACACAGACTCGTTGTGTGTGACAATTTATTTTCGTGAAAAAAAATTCCAAAATTTTCCACTTTTTAGGAAAAAAATGGTTTCATTTAATTTAAAATACCAATGTGATAAAAATGAAACTCTTACTGAAGAAAAACAGAAATGAATTATAAAATAAAACCGATGCCACGCATATAAAGGATTTATAGTGAAAAACTTTGTTTTTACGGGTACATTTTTTGTATTTGAAAACTTGATGTCATATATTGATTCAAACCCTTCAAGACCTTCATATTAAAAACGTCTCCATGCCACGATTCTAACTCAAGTCCCCAGTCGACAATTCAGTTTTTAATTTGTCAGGCGCATGGACGTAGACCCGACTGCATTCACACAGCTTCACATCTCTATGCCTTACAGACAGACCAATATTAAACTCAACTAAAACTATGTTTTAAACTATGTTCTAATAATTGTTTTTTTACCCTTCTATCTGGCAACAAAACTGACACTTTTTTTACAAGGAGTCATGTTTGCATAGACCACAATACCTGCAGCCATAATGCAAACAAAAAACATAACTCTGATAATATATGCACTGTCCTTGAAGTTGATTGGTCAACACCCGAGACAGCTTTCCTTAGAGCCTAGTCTCACATGGGGTGGACCAGATGACGCCTTTTGGCTGCAGGTATTGTGGTCTATGCAAACATGACTCCTTGTAAAAAAGGTGTCAGTTTTGTTGCCAGATATAAGGGTAAAAAACCAATTATCATATATTTTTTTACTGGTAAATGAGATTCCAATGGTGTAAACTATGTTCTATTTTACCAGTTAAGCCCCCCCCCTCCACACGAGCTACGTGGCTTTTTTTCAGAAGCAACCTGGCCGTCGCAAATGAGAGCTCCACCAAGTGGCTTATCGCGTGGGAAATTTCCGCAAACAAATACAACTCAACGCGTGTCGATTCTCAACGTGGAGGGAGGTGAAAAAAAACTCGGAGGATCCGGAGAAACGTCAACACGACCCCGGAGACAACACAACCAACTCCAAAAATACAGGAGCAGCAGGCGTCGGGGTCGGGATCGAACCCACGACCTCCTGTAGACCAGGCGAGGGAGTTAACAGCTCACCACATCAGTCGGGAACCATCCACTATGTATCGGGAGGAGGTGGGTGGGAGTTACGTTCGTGCTTAAGGCACGATGTGCCACAATTCTAAACCCAGGACTGCTCCAACAGCTTTTTGACGTAAATAAAAAAAAACAATCTACGGCATTGCAGGCAGACTGGGTAAGCAGCAGCAGAAACCCGACTTCTACCAACACCCCGTGAAACACATCGTCCTGCTGCGGAGGGAGCTGGTAGGAACGTTGGGTTGCTCGGTCAATGGCCAGGGTCAACGGCGGCGTGGTGTATTCCGCAAATATGCCCGACTGTGAGGGCGGGCACAAGCCGGCGTGAGTAGGTTAAACGTTGAGTTTTATAAGGGCACCACGGGGTGACCAGCCCCTCTCCACCCAGCCCCACCCTCCCCACCCAGCCCCTCCCCACCCAGCCCCTCCCCACCCTCCCAACCCAGCCCCTCTCCACCCTCCCCACCCAGCCCCTCCCCACCCAGCCCCTCCCCAACCTCCCCTCCCCACCCAGCCCCTCCTCACCCAGCCTCTCCCCACCCAGCCCCTCCCCACCCAGCCCCTTCCCACCCTCCCCACCCAGCCCCTCCCTCCCCACTCAGCCCCTCCCTGCACGACGGACACAATAATCCCCTGTGGGCTGGTCTAACCAGGAGGTTCCTACCAGTAAATTCCTGTATATGGGTGGAGCGGTGCCGGAGTGATGAGCGCACTGCACCATGAATGGGGAAAACCCCGAGTTAGATTCCAGGCCACGGCTAAAGTTGGTACCGATATCAGAACCAATCCTGGTCCCGGTCCTGGGCCAGCTCCTGCGACCCTCACCGACAGTGTGTGGTGAAGTTACGGTGAAACAGCTCCCACAACCGACACGGTGTGGAGAGGCAATCATCCAGCAGTGGATTTGACGAACGGACGATTGTAAAACGCCCGTTAGATTCGGGTGAATGTTTGTCCCACGCTATGTTTATTATCTTGACTGTTTTCGACCCACTGTGGCTAGCAACGCACGGCCAGGTTATGGATTGTTGCGTGACAGTAATTTCGTGAAGCAAGCGCAGCAAAACGTTTATCTTCTTGGTTATTTCGGTAAAGTCACGTAGAATGGAAATAATAAACATTAAACATAATAAAATAATTCTCACGACGTTTCGGCCACAACGCAAGCAGCCGTCCTCAGGTGAAGAACAGGTCTGTCGAGATGACAGTCATTCAGACTCTGTCTTCTCGAAGAACAGGTCTGTCGAGAAGACAGTCTGAATGACTCTGTCTTCTCGAAGAACAGGTCTGTCGAGAAGACAGAGTCATTCAGACTGTCTTCTCGACAGACCTGTTCTCCACCTGAGGACGGCTGCTTGCGTTGTGGCCGAAACGTCGTGAGAATTATTTTATTATGTTTTAATTTCATTATTTCCATTCTACGTGACTTTACCGAAAGAACCAAGAAGATGAATCCCTGCAGTCACGAAAGCTTTAAATCGAAAAGCAGAACGTTTGCTTACGCACACCGCCGATGATTGGCGTGCTGCTGCTGCTGGCTTGGGGTAACGGTCAGCACCACACTGGACTTGCAATCCAAGAGGGTCATCAGTTCGACTCTACCCATCTCCCAGCGCGGAAGTTGAGAAACTTCGGGCAGTTTTATTAACTCGGCGAACCGCTACACTACCGTTCCCCCCATTCGAGTAATTATTACATTTTAAGCCCTTAGCGTCTCTCACAAATTTCAATACACGCGCTAAATATTTGAACATTAAGCGCATCGCACACTTCGTCCGGCCGTCAGGCCAGTGGCGATTTTGCTTGCAAACATTCTGTTGCTTCTTAAGCCGAGATAATCAATTGTTGTTTTAGTTTTATATCTCGGGGTTTGATCAGTGCCGGATTAAGCTAGTGCGGGACCTGTCACATATGTTATAAAGGGGCCCTACATTAAAAATCTAAAATAAATATTGAAACACATTTTTACTTGCATAGTGAAGTAATTGTATTTTTTCATTTGCTATACAGCCAGATAATGACAAATCACTAACCTTAAACACCCAGTCGTTCATAAAAGTCGAAGGCAGTATAGTACTATAGCAATCGAGCAACTGCAGAATCACTGAACCGGAATTGATAGCTTGAAAGCATTTAGCGCGGGGCCCTTGAAAGTGCGGGGCCCGTAGCTTATGTAGCTACTTGTGCTACGAGGATAATCCAGCACTGTGTTTGATGTCACTTGCACGGGCGTTTTGACACGATCCCAGTCGGAGCGGTGGGGGGTTACGTAAGGCTACTGCGGTGGTGGTGGTGGAGGCGGGTGGGGGGCACACTATTTAATTGCTTTACCCTGGTGGCCCAGTTTTTAACAAATGCCTCGTCTCTTAAGGGAGTGCTTAATCTCAGCCGGAACGGCTCCGGAACGCTGTTCCAAGAATTGATTTGGCACGCCACACCATCTCAATCTCGCCTCATTGTTTGCTGCTGCCGTTGTTGTTGTTGTTGTCCTCATTGTACCCCGATACTCCGATGAATTTCTTTTTCAGCAGCTCAACAATTTCAGCCCGCCAGGACGTCGCCCTTTAAATTGAGATTCGTCAATCGATCGCAACTGCGCGCCCGACAGGACTCGATTCACGGTGCAATAATATAATATCAATAGGCGTGCCTTGTTCACTATAATCGTGTTCGTAATATATTATTATTATTAAACTAAAACGTGTTTTTATTTGACCAGGTAAGACCCACTGAGCTGCACAGCTCTTGTCCAAGAAGCGACCTCGCCGCAAATCATAACTCGACGAAGTGGCTTATCATCACGTGGACATTAAATTTCGATTTAAAGCTTTCGTGATGCAGGGATTCATCTTCTTACTATGACTTTGAAACCCCCCGCCCACCTCCTACGCATTTCCCATAAATATGCTAAATTCCTCTTGATATGCAAATTATTTTGTCAAGGCGCTCTTCTCCCCCCTCCAACCCAGCTTAAATATACGCTCCGAGCTTGGTGGTGTTTCATTCTTCACCTGAGGACGGCTGCTTGCGTTGTGGCCGAAACGTCGTGAGAATTATTTTATGTTTTATTTGTATTATTTTATTATTTCCCTTCTACGTGACTTTACCGAAAGAACCAAGAACACGTGGACATTATTTGAACCTTATGGCGGGACCCCGGGGTCCCGTAAGCCAGCCCCCAGCTCTCGCATAAACTGCGTTGCGACGTCATTCTATGTCCGTTGAAGGCGAACGACACGGCGGTTCTATTCCTCTCGACGAGCTCTGCACGATGCGCTCATCGAAGTTTCAAAGTTTCGTTTGTGACTTCGGCAACTTTGGCAACGAGACGGGTGCTTGGTGACGAGTGAGACGATTGATTTCTGGTGGGTCGCGGCGTTCATGTGCGCGCGGTGGGGGGGACGGAGTCGCCCAAAATAAATAAACTAATTACGATTTTGACCTCCGTTTATTCGGGACCCCGGGGGTCCCGCAATAAGGTTAATTTATAGAAGCAGCCAGATACTCTAAACGCGCGATGTTGATTCTAAATGTGGAGGGAAAAACCGGAGGACCCGGAGGAAAATCCACGCGACCACCACGGAGAGAACGTGTAACAGGCGTCAGGGTCGGGATCGAAGCCACGCACGACGTCCTGCATACCAGGCGAGGTAGTTAACATTTCGCCACCGCGGCACCCCCCCCCCCCCAGTGGATCGATGTAGTATGGATAGCCTTGTAAGTCTAGTGTTAGTGCCTTACGCCGATCAGCCCTACTCCCAGGCGAGCCAGCCAGCCAGCCTCGTGTAAGCGTTCTGGAAAAGTTCGATCGGAAAAGGAATCCCTCCCCATGCGTTGCGCACGAGACGAGGATGTATACATCAGTGAGGTGTTTATAAATGTATCACCCCGCATAAAAAACAATTCATACTTTCTGACCTATTATCAGTTACAATATCATACCTGTCAAACCCTTAGCAGTGCCTTCCTTATTGCATACCAATTCAGACCTTACTGGTCACCCCGTACCCATTAGAAATCTCAACGTTCATCCTAAAAAGTCGCAATCACAAGGGAGAAACGCAAACAAATAGACACAAACAAAATTGCCCCGTATTGAGCAACGGCTGTACTCCGTATGGACCTTACAAATCAATTTCCCTGTACAAGAATACGTTAGCAAACCGTATGGGTTGACAGCGATGACAATTTTATTGTAATCTGCACACAATTTTGAACGGGGATGCCTGAGCTATTGTGTCCATCTCATCAAGCACGCCGTTCAACCCGAAGAACAGCGAAATGAAAAAGTAAAAATGAGAACGCCGGCAAAATGTTACGGAACGGCGTCGTCACAAGTCCAGGGCAGCTGCATTTGTGGAGTTGTGCAAGATTTGAAGCTTTCGTGACGGCAAGGATTCATACTCTTAGGTTTCTTCGGTAAAGTCACGTAGGTAAAAAAATAAAATTAAAATTTATAAAAGTCAAGTAAAAATCACGACGTTTCGGAGGTAACACAAGCTTCCGTCTTCAGGTGGAACCGTCACAACACGATTGCTGTATCAAGTAACCCTAACCCTACTTGATACAGCAATCGTGCTGTGACGGTTCCACCTGAAGACGGAAGCTTGTGTTGCCTCCGAAACGTCGTGATTTTTATTTTACTTTCATTAATTTTATTTTTTTACCTACGTAACTTTACCGCAAGCTCACGAACGATCAATCTCAGCGAAGCCGTAGAATCTCGGAAGCTTAGAGCTGGGGGCGGGGGGGGGGTGGTTGAACCTGGCCATCGCTTGGATTGGTTGACCGCCATGCAGCAGAGGGCAGTGCAGCAAGAATGAATGGTGCAGGGCAAGTGTATGCCTCGCTTTGTGCGGTAGTAGTTGGTAGAGGCGTTCCAACAGAAAAGTGCGCACAAAGCGAAACCGCACGAGGAGGAGACATCTGCCTGCCAATCTTGTGTGCCTGTGTGCATCTGTGTATGTATCTCTGTTTGTGTGTATCTGTGTGTGTGTCTGTGTAGACCCCCCTAATGGAGCATCTTCGTCAGTTAGAAACATTTAGGCTGGTCTGCCTACGATCCATCCTGGGTTTAACCAGGCTGGATTGTGTGAGGAGCTCACAAATCTTTGAAAGATCTAGGCAAAGTCCCATTGTTGAGCTCCTCTGGCAGGCAAAGCTGCATTGGCTGGGTCATGTAGCCCGCATGCCCAGCCACCGCATGCCTAAACAGCTTTTGTTCGGCCGGATCGAGGGGGCTAAACGGGCGCGGCACGGGCTAGAGAAGAGATGGAGTGATGTGGTACAGGAGGACGTGGAGCTGAGTGGACTTGCCGATGACTGGTACCAACGGTGTCAAGATCGGCCTCTGTGGAGGAGGCTCGTAAAGGACGCTACTGGGCAGTTGGAGGCAGTCGCCCTACAACAACAGAGGGCGGAGGAGCGACGCTCACAACAACGAGCGGAGCGCCGGGTGGCTAAAGCACAGCAAGTTGGTACAGTAGGGGGCACAGCTGGTGCATCAGCCAGTCGTCTCGGTCATCTCAGTCAGTCGACCCGTGGCACCTGGGTCTGCCCTGTGACCTCCTGCCAGCTGGCGTTAGACACTTCACGTGGGCTCAAGGTGCACATGGCCTGGCACAAGCGTCGTGGTGACGTCACCGCCACTTAGTGGCGAATGGCGGTTGTTGTTGTATCTGTGTATGCGTCTCTATGTTTATGTATCTCTGTGAGACAGCTGGAGATCTGTGAAAACTACCCGATATCTGTGAAAAAAAGAGCTTTAGAGCACATCGGATTCCTCCAGTATGAATAAATGTCTGATGCTGTCTGCCGAGCAGCGCACACGACACACGCGATGTTGCTCATCGTCCGACCGCATGATATTCGCGCACGAGTGAATTCACAACGCATAATACAGCGAAAGTCGGGCAGATAAAGGTTCGCCGCATATAAGCGCGAGAATTGTACCGTACTTCTATGCGCCCGTGTCTTCTCCTCTCGCCTTCACCAAGCCGTGCTGGGCCAGAGTGGTGAAGTATGGTCATATACCCCCCTCCCACCCCACACGAGCCAGACGGCGTGGGGAGGGCCTTCATCCAGCAGTGGATGGACCACAGGAGCTGTACAGAACGTGTGTATGTATGTGCACGATTTGCATGCATGTGGTTCTTGAGGTTCATCTCGACGCATTTGACTCGCACGGAGTGGCAGCCGCATCTCAAATTAGCGCGGTTGGGTTATAAAGTACGGTGCGAAAGAAGTTCAACATTCCGGGGGGGGTGGGGGGGTGGGCACGGAACGAGTCTGATAGGACAATCTACCGTGGGAGCTGGGATCATCATCATCATCATTACTACCACCACTCCATCGCAGGATCGTGGGACGTGGTGGGGAGGCCTTAATCCAGCAGTGGATCTATCCCCTGTCGGGCCGATGATGCATCGTTTGTAGAACCAGCGGAGGCGGTGGGCATCATCCCATCGTGGGTTCCTGCCTGCCTGGACCACGTGCGTGCCGACAACTCATTAAGCGTAATGATGCCGTCGTAATCCTGAGACGCGGAGCTGATTTCATCGCCTCGCTAAATCGACGTATGCACGTAAGGAGCGGTGGCGCAGTGGTTAGCCTACTGGACTGTGAAACCTCACCGCTCTGAATTCGATTCTCTGCCGCGCACGGCTCTAACACCAGCGGCGAATGATTTCTGAACCGGTCTTGAGCAAAGCTCTTCCCCCCCCACGCCCCCACTGCGCCAAACCCGCACTGCTCATCGTGGTGAAGTATGGTCAAACGACCTCCTATGCCCGACACATTATGGGGGGCAGGGTTTCATCCAGCAGTGGATTTACCCAGCTGTAAGTTCAGAAGAACAACTGTGTGGTATTGGCGCGCGTTAACATTTCCACCGTATTTAAAGCTTTCGTGACTGCAGGGATTCATCTTCTCGGTTATTTCGGTAAAGTCACGTAAATAAAGTCACGAAATAAAACTCTCACAAAGAGAGAATTTTATTATATTATGTTTTATTTTTATTATTTTATTATTTCCCTTCTACGTGACTTTACCGAAAGAACCAAGAAGATTTCCACCGTAGTTAGACCTTTACGGAGTTCAATATGAACTGAGTTTTAAAAAACACATTCGTGAAATAACGTCTCTTGTGGTTTTGTTGTTGTTGTTGTTGTTGCTGCTGTAGACTCGTCGTCGGCTTAACAAATGGTTAATTGCGTCGTTAATTACGGTGGCAAACACGTGTGCGGCCTGGTTCTACATGAATGTAAAACGGTCAATTATTGAGAGGAGGAGGAATGGGGGGTGGGGGGGGGGTGTAAGGTGGCTGATTAGGCAGCTGCTGGCGATGTCGCCCTCAAACTCATCACCACGCCTTATTATTTATTACGCGGTTTTAATTAAACGCCGAAATTCTCTCTCCTCGTCCTGATAGCCAGCCTGCACGGTGCTACGATGATGAACTTTACTACCGCAAATTTCGTTTTTATTGCACCAGGTAAGGCCCACTGAGTTATATATTTTAAAACGCATTTTTATTTTATTTACGCGGAGAAAAAAAAAACCCGGAGAAAATCGACGCGACCCACCGGTTAGAGAGACACGCAAACTCCAAATATACAACAGCAGGCGTCAGGGTCGGGATCGGGATCTGGGTCGAACCCACAAACTTCCTGTATACCAGGCGAGGTAGTTAACATCTCGCAACTGTGTGGCCACCGTTTGATGGAGTTAAATTGGCGTAGTCGGTGAGGACGTGAGGTTACCCAGCAAAATTAAATCTCATGCCCACTCTGCAGTGATCTTCATTCTCATCTGAAACTGTTCAGCAGTGCATTACACACGTGGAACCACACCGAGGCACTGTTTCACTGCTTTCGGAAAAAGAAACCCGCAACCTCTCTCCACAACACAACCGAAGGCCCATAAATACGTCCCAAATTCATCTTCTTGGTTCTTTCGGTAAAGTCACGTAGAATGGAAATAATAAAATAATAAAAATAAAACATTATAAAATTATTATCACGACGTTTCGGCCACAACGCAAGCAGCCGTCCTCAAGTGGAGAACAGGTCTGTCGATAAGACAGAGTCTGAATGGCTCAGAAACGTCGTGAGAATTATTTTATTATGTTCTATTTTTATTAATTTATTATTTCCATTCTACGTGACTTTACCGAAAGAATCAAGAAGGTGAATCCCTGCAGTCACGAAACCTTTCAATCGAAACGTCCCAAATTATTATTCCGAAAATTGACACAAAATTCGACCAACTCGCGCGAGGCAGGCAGACAGGATGTTGATTCGGGTTTTTGTTGTTGTTGTTTTGTTGTTGTTGTTGTTTTGTTGTTTTGTTGTTGTTGTTGTTTTCTATCGTTAGGGTTTTGGTGAATATATTTCGGCATCTGTCGTCTGCAGCGGTCACGCGAACTCACGTGACATGCCACGTGCTGCTATAACAACCCCTTTTGTTGAATTTAGTTTCAACCGAGTAACCCTCACCCCTCCCCACCCTTTGCCTGACCCAACGTGGTTCTGAGAAATAAATATATTGCTGATGAACGTCGATATTTTAACCAATTGTCTATTTTATGAGGTATCCTTGACTAGCTAGTTAACTGCAAGCGAATAGAACAAACTCGATTCGAAGCTTTCGTGACTGCAGGAATTACTCTTTGGTTCATTCGGTTCAAGTCACGTAGAAAATAAAATCAATTAATAACTAAATACGACGTTTCGATTGCAACACAAGAAACCATCGTCCGGTAAGAATGAATGAGAAAACAAACCTAGTAAACTTTAAAACACAATGCAACACAACTATCATATATCTTGGCAGCAATCATGTTGCTTATTTGCTCTCAGTGTCCCTGCAGCGCTCGCCCTCCTCCCCCCATTCGGCCCCTTCCCCCCCCCCCTCTCTGACTTATTTAACTGCCCCTCACCCTGGCATCTCTCCCACTCCAGTAAACACATTCCTGCGGAGGGAGCTGGTAGGAACGTTGGATTGCTCGGTCAATGGCCAGGGTCAACGGCGGCGTGGTGTATTCCGCAAATATGCCCGACTGTGAGGGCGGGCACAAGCCGGCGTGAGTAGGTTAAACGTTGAGTTTTATAAGGGCACCACGGGGTGACCAGCCCCTCCCCACCCAGCCCCTACCCACCCAGCCCCTCCCCACCCTCCCCTCCCTACCCAGCCCCACCCTCCCCACCCAGCCCCTCCCCACCTTTCCCTCCCCACCAAGCCCCTCCCTGCACGACGGACGGACACAATAATCCCCCGTGGGCTGGTGTAACCAGGAGGTTCCTACCAGTAAAAATGTATTGCTGTGGTTGTCACACCTGATGATGATTGCTTGTGTTGCAATCGAAACGTCGTGATTTAAATGTATTTATTTATTTTTCACCTACGTGACTTTACCGAAAGAAACAAAGAATAACAACACAGAGAGCCGGCCAACACAACAGCCAACACCTCACCTGGCTGACCCACGCTCCTCCAAAGAAGAGTTGCGTGGAATTCCGGACCATAGTGGCCGGAGGAGAGACAATGGACTATGAACAAACCAGCGCGGCAATATTTAGAGAACAGTTTGAACACAACAGTTTATTTAGAATTGCCCTGTGAGCTAAGAAGAATTGGGTTTAATCAACAAAACAAAAAAACTAAAATTAAAAACAATGTTTGCAAGAAGTTGTATAACACTTATAAATACAATAAATACAGCAATGAAAAAAGTCAACAGATAAAAAACGTACAATATATTACTTAATTATGAATTAAATCTTAATTTAGGAGCTTTCGTGACTGCAGGAATTATTCTTTGGTTCTTTTCGGTTAAGTCACGTCTAAAAATAAAATAATAAATTAAAATATTTTAATTTATTATTTTATTTTTAAGTCACGTCTAAGTCACGTCTAAAAATAAAATAATAAATTAAAATATTTTAATTTATTATTTTATTTTTAGACGTGACTTAACCGAAAAGAACCAAAGTATGAATTAAATATTAAACTAAAGTGAACATTAAAATTTGAGAAATATATTTTAAAAAATAGTGCACCTGGAGTGAGGAATAAGATTCGATAAAATATTGCAAAACGAGAAATAGAAACGCCTTTTGTCAATTAGTTTTCCTGTGCAAACAACACATTTGAAGCAACACTAGTAACCATTACAATAATAAAACGAAGTCACAGGACGCTCTGCGTGCGTGACGCATGCTGGTCACTCTTGAAAACCAACATCGCTCACGATCAATGAGTTTAGAAAGGTATTCTTAGGTTTTTTCGGTAAAGTCACGTAGGTAAAAAATTAAAATTAAGTAAAATAAAAAATCACGACGTTTCGGAGGCAACACAAGCTTCCGTCTTCAGGTGGAACCGTCACAGCACGATAGCTGTATTCCACCTGAAGACGAAACGTCGTGATTTTTTTATTTTTTTATTTTACTTAATTTTACATTTTTACCTACGTGACTTCACCGAAAAAACCTAAGAGTATGAATCCTTGCAGTCACGAAAGCTTCAAATCTAGAATTTAGAAAGGTATTCTGCGTCGTTTTAGGTTACCACACGGATCGAATTTGTATCCTACTTATTTAATATTTCCATACTCATACGTGACTTTTTCCCCCAATGACTCTCATGCACGATATCATTTCACACATTTATAAATCACCTCACCTAGCCCCCCCCCCCTCACCACCCCCCACCCCCCCTCACCCCCCTCACCACCCCCACGGGACATTGCCACGTCACCCCCAGGGGCACTGTGACCCCCGGTTGAGAGCCACTGGCATACTGGATAAAGAATCCCGAGAACGTGAATCATTGCGCACGTGGGCGGTGATGTGACCGAGCTGCTTCAGAACATCGATATTGATCTCGTGTTTTTGATTGTGCCACGTTAACCTGCATAAGCCCTGGAGATGGAATTTTTCGTTGGTAAGCGTGTCCCAGCGTGTCGACTGACACGCGCCATAACAAACACGTAATGACCACCTCATACGAAGACGACAAAACAGATCCCCCGTGTAGCCTGTAACAGACTGCTGGGGCGAGTGCTGTTAGTGAGCACCTATGAAGCCGGCACGGCACACGAGGGGGTGTTGGTGACGAGCACCACGTCCGACCGCCTTTGTCTCCCCAGTTGGCGATGTTTACACACCGCACCAGGTTCTCAATTGAGTCTGAGTCGACCTAGGGGAGGCCCGGGACCGGTTCAGATAATCGTCACTGGTGTTGGCCGTGAGCGGGAATCGAATTCGGGTAGCCGGATTCATAGCGCGGCGCGCTAACCACTACACCACTGCTCCCCACAATATATAGTATATATGTAGTATATATAGTGGGGAACACACAAATTGTATGAATGCTTCTCGTTTGATGGTACGGTTACAACTCGGACACACGCATCCCAGGTGGTTGATGCGACATCGGGTGGAGCGTCGTTGCCGCAGTAGTTCACCCGCTATCTGCGCTATGAACCCGGCGACTTTAGATGAACCCCCGTACGACCAACCCCTCCCTTTGATACTGCTAATTCTGCATAATGCACGGGCATAATATGACTTTGAAACTCCTCCTACGCATTTCCTATAAATATGATAAATTCCTCTTGATATGCAAATTCGTTTGTCAAGACGCTCTTCTTCCACCCCTCCAACCCAGCTTAAATATACGCTCCAAGCTTGGTGGTCTTTCATTCTTCACCTGAGGACGGCTGCTTGCGTTGTGGCCGAAACGTCGTGAGAATTATTTTATTATGTTTTATTTTTATTATTTTATTACTTCCCTTCTACGTGACTTTACCGAAAGAACTAAGAAGAAAAAAACAAAGTATGAACCTGTTCTGGGTACATACCTCCCTCCACTCACTTCTCCCCCCCCCCACCACACAAAGAGGTGTAGTGAGATGATTGGAAAGAGATGCAGACAATATGAGATAGATTACAATAATTGGATTTTATGTTAATGAGCCCGTTGTTTCATCAAGATTTTAATTCTAGCGGTGTTTGACGCCCTCCCATATCTGCTCCTTTTCACGAATCCACGGCCCCGTTGCGCTGCTTGGGTTCCTCACAGCTGTTTCTATGTACGCTGAACTTAATTCGTACCGTACATAGCCAACCGCGCTCATCGGATGTCTTTGCTCGGTTCGTTTGTGCTTTCACTGGGTCCAGCTCTCCTCGTCTCAATTTATTGCTGAACGTGCAGGGCCCTCGGGAAAGTTTTGCCAGGTTGCCGAGGAAATGAAACGATCACCGAGCGAACGTCCGCGACACAGAAGATGGAGCAATGAAATCAGTTTCGTGCGCAGGCGCTACATGGATCGAGTTGTTCCATTCGCAAACATTTTGGCTGGAGGGGACCTTCATTCAGCAGTGGATAGATCATGGCTGATGATGAGGTCGCAAGGGTAACTTGCCACGTGGCTCAGCGGTAGAGCGAGCGGCTCGCAAGCAGAAGGTCGCGAGATCAAATCCTTGGCTGGGGGTTGACTTGACCCCATCATCCCTCCAGGGTAGAAACAATATAAATATAAACCTTGGCGGGGAGTAAACGGCGGTCGTTTTATGGACAGACTCGTCCCCGCCACAGCGATGTGGAATTTCCACCACCGACTCTACGTTGGCTGTAAACGGGAGATGATCACGCAATGCCCCCCAAAGCCCATTTGAGCAGCAGGGAAATTACTGTGACCTTTTGTTGTTGTTGTGTTGTTTGTTGTCACTCAGCCGTTTGCTGAGCGAACCCGCCAAATTGTGAACAACTCGAGGAGCGAGCGGGAGGAGGAGGCGAGTTGAGCAATTGGGGCCAAAATGGCACAGATTTGGAATTTCACAACGAGAGCAAAGTTGCCGAGTAGACGGTCTTTACACAATCCCCGGATCCTTCGAGTGGTGGTGTACAAAAGCAGACGTCGGCGATGTCTCGCAATCGTCAGCTTCCCCGGCGTGTTCGCTCAAGGGTGCAGATTGGCGGCAGTGAACTATTCCAGATCCTCGTGCGCTCATGCCGAAGGAGCGTCGGAGGCGTGGGGGTGTGGGAGGTGGAGGAGGGGAGGGTGCTATGCTCGCTGTACGAAGTTGGCCGACAGATTGACGATTTTATCGGGGTCAAAACCAGCAACTTGTATCCGTGACATAGCCAAACGGGGAAGGGGGAGTAAGAGTCGGGGATGACGTAATGGATGGGGAAAAGAGAAACAGGAACGGGGGAAGAGAGAAGTAAAAAAAAATTGGGAAATGAGTGAACGGATTAAAGGATGGGAAAAGAACGGGGAATAAAAAAACGGGAGTAAAGGGTCAAGAATCATTCGGATAGGGAGGAAGAGGCTTCATGAGGACCTTGACCCAGCTGCAGTGTGTTTTCACAAGGTGGGGGGGGGGGGGGGGCGCACAGAAGCCACGTGGTTTGCCGGAGGCTTGAGCTGAGTTAGATGCAGAGGTCGCAAACGGGTTTTCATTCCTTACCCGTACCCGTACCCGGCCGCACCAGGGGGTAGCCGTTCCCTACCCGTACCCGTACCCTACCCGAAATGAGTGACAAACGGTTACCCACCAGTGACTCACGGCCTACCCGTACCCGTACCCGGCCGCACCAGGGTCGCAAACGGCTAGCCGGGCATCGGGTAGGGTAGGGGTATCGGGTACCCGGTTGCGACCTCTGGTTAGATGAGAGCACGCGGATAAAGTTGCCGATCGTTTTCCTTCCGCGGTTCTCGACCCGTGGGTCTAAAATACCCGAAAGTTTTGCGGCGGTGGGCCACAGTCATGCGGCGTGGGCATCGTGCAGAAGAAATGTCGACTGCGCACCTGGGCACGTCCGTTTGACGTCACGTGGTGTAATCACAATCGAGTAATTCAAACGTGATTACAAACAAGTTCACCGTGAATTTGTATTTAATAAGCGGACATTTCATGCAGTTTGACATCAATGGGCTATTGAGATGGGAAGCGGCGTTTAACTGCTGAGTGGAAGCCAGGCGTTGTGCATGTGTGCACAGCATCATGACTAGGTGACGAGATGTTAACTACCTCGCCTGGTATACAGGAGGTCGTGGGATCGATCCCGACCATGACACCTGCTGTATATTTGGAGTCTGCGTGTTCTCTATCCCCGTGGTCGCGTGGATTTTTCTCCGGGTGTTCCCCTCCACATTTAAAATCAAGATCACGCGTTTCAAAGCATTTGGCCGCTATAGATTTCCGCGCGATGGCAAAGCCACTTCGTTGAGTTATCATTTGTGGCCGGGTCCACGCTTCTCAAAACGAGCTACGTAGCTCAGTTGGGGGGCCTTACCTGGTAAAATAACAAACAACGATTTAAATAGACTCAAATGTGGTTCGACGTGGCTGAGTGGCAGCGCGTTCGCCTTCTCGTTGCAGAGGCTCGCGGTTCGAATTTAACAGCCACCGACCCTGGTTAATACTGCGGGTCGTATGAACGATGAACAAACAAACGCAAGCAAAATTCTACACGCCGCTCAAAGTTGACGAGCATCCACTGGCGTCATTTGTAAGAGCAACCCAATGCGTTGCTGGTGTTTATAGAACAAAAAAAATGTACGCTCGTATTACTGAAATGGAATATACTGCGATATAAAATTGTCAGGATCCTCGGTGAGGCATTGCTGAGTAAATCGGCATCGTGATAATCAGATAAAATAAAATCTCTCAGCAGCACACAGACAGACGACGAACGGCGCAGTGGATGGGACACTGCGCCAAGAATTTGGGGATCCGAGTTCGATTCCCGGCCACGGCTCGCATCAGTGACGAGCGATGTCTGGCCACTACCCTCCCCCCGCTTCCCATCTCCTGAAGAGGCTCCCACCACCTGGAGCGAAACGTTGGACATCATGCCAAACAACGCGCGGTACAACCTGAACATAAGCCTGTCACCGACTAGACTGAGTGGAGTGAAGCTACAGCCACGTCTGGCCACCCTTTGCCTTCCAGTTGCTAATGGTAAACAAACATACCACGTAGTGATTTAAGGCGAAGCGTACGCAGAGGAAGGCAAACGACCGGCTCAGATATTACTCGTCACGCTAACCAGTGTACCCACTGCACACGCAAAGATAAAGATGCCCGTATAGCCTCGACAGGCTGTTGGGGCAAGTGCTGTTAGGGACCACCTATGAAGGCCAACACATCACACGAGTCACGAGAGAGTTGAGCACGCCCGGACGCCTTTGTCTCCCCAGTGCTGATGTTTACACATCGCACCAGGTACTCATTTGAGGCTGAGTCGACCCTAGGGAGGCCCAGGACCGGTTCAGATAATCGTCACTGGTTTTGGCCGTGAGCAGGAATCGATCTAGGATCGACGGATTCGTAGCGCAGCGCGCTAACCGCTACACCAAGACTCCCCATACAAAGACAATCCCCCAAACCCCCATATAGCCTTAACAGACGGTAGTATTGTTAGCGAGCACCTATGAAGGCCGGAACGGTACACGAGGGGGTGGGTGGCCAGCACCACGCCCGACCGCCTTTGTCTCGCCAGTGACTATGTTTACACACCGCATCAGGTGCTCGTTTGAGGCTGAGTCGACCTCGGGGAGGCCCAGGACCGGTTCAGATAATCGCCACTGGTGTTGGCCGTGAGCGAAAATCCAACTAGGGTCGCCGGATTCGTAGCGCAGCGCGCTAACCCCTGCACTACCGCTCCCCACATACACACACGCACCCACGCACTCATAACATGATTTGATTAACACCCAATTCCTCGGGTGTTTAATGCCAGCCGCTAAGCTTCATAATTAAAGGCCACCACGCAAATCCGCAGCGTTAAGCAGTGTAAACAGATGTGGTGTGTGTACACTGACTGTTTACCCAGTGACTAAGCGTGTGTGTGATCGTATTGACAATGCTGGTATATCTCTATATACACAGTATGTGTATATATATATTCCGTGGCCTAAAAGTCAGGACGCAGGATTATTAAATTTATTTTAACACTGACATTAAAAACATTTTAATTGTTTATTCTTTATGTAAATGTTTTTATCTAGTATCATCATTAATACAGCTATTTTAATTTTTGCTCCACAGATGACATTTTTTTAAATGCCAAGAATTTGTTTTGCTCAAGCGGAACGAGTTCATTTCGGGGCTTTCATTTGTACGTACGCTAAATAATGTATCAATAATCTTTTTTTTTTAAGTCCAACTTTCATTTCAAAGGAGAATTCATGCATGCATTCACGTTAAAGTGAGTGGGTTTGCACATTTGTTGAAGTAAATGAAATATCCCGATGTGATTTGTTGAGATAACTATAACCCTACATGCGTCCTGATTCTTGGGCCACCCCGTGTATATGAAAAACTCAACAGATTCGTCTTGAACACTGGTCCTAAAACAACAAAATATCATCGGCGACGTTTCGGGCCAGAGCCCTTCTTCAGAGCACATTACCTTTCATGGTCATTCAGAGCACAAGCAGAAGGGGGCCTTGGCCGAAACGTCGCCATACATATTGACTTTTAAGACAACGAAGTGGTATGTTTTCGTAAAATGTGCTTGTGCACCGCTGCCAACGCAACAGCATCACCAAATATTTTGTTTTATATACGTGAAGGTCACCCATGTAGAATGCACAGGATTTACACATTAATATTCCACGCATATAACAAAAATTAAGAGTGAACTTGTTTGTAATCACGTTTGAATTTGCTCGATTGTGATTACACTACACATCGTAGCAGCGGAAGCTGCTACGATGTGTAGTGTGGATTTACTCTCCAACACACCGGTGTGCTGTACTAGTGTAGTGACAAACTCGGAGACGATAAGACTTGGAGGCACTTCTTTATTAACCAGCACCATCGGGGTTAACACTCGTCATAATCTTCTTGGTTCCTTCGGTAAAGTCACGTAGAAGGGAAGTAATAAAATAATAAAAATGAAACATAATAAAATTTTATTATGTTATTTTATTATATTATTATATTATTTTATTATGTTTTATTTTTATTTTTATTATTTTATTACTTCCCTTCTACGTGACTTTACCGAAATAACCAAGAAGATGAATCCCTGCAGTCACGAAAGCTTTAAATCGAAACTCTTCATAATAACTAGTCCATCTCAGCCAGGACAGTTGGTAGGCTGTCTGACTGGTGACACCCCGAGATGGTGAAGACGTCGACGACAACGAGAAGGACGGTGAGGACGACGAGAAGAACGGCGACGATGGACTTGAGCGGCACGACGTGGATCCCACTTCCAGCAACTGCCCCGAGGTCCCCCACAGGGACCCCTCTTATATTCCCAGCGTGGCCTGGCTCCGCCCTCAGACACGCCCCCTTTCTGGAACCTACCAGCGGGTTCCTGGTGGGCCCCTTCTGTGACCCTTCCCCCCTAGATGCCCCTCTCGTGTATAGCCTGGCCTGCTGACGTCACGGCTGCCGTACACCGCAGATCCCCTTTCCTGCCAGCAGCCAGCGCTATGCCACTACATTAGTAACGAATTGGCATGTTCTGTTTACGTGAAAAACCTTACTAATTGGCTGTGTTGGGTGGTGGCGGGTTTAACGACACATTTATATCTTGACTTGAAGCTTTCGTGACTGCAGGAATCGTGATTTATTTTATTTAATACCTACGTGACTTTACCGAAAGAACCAAAGAGTATGGACACATTTATATTTACGTGATCGAACCCAAAAAAAACCTGTATTCTGGACAATATTGTTATTATCACTATACTATACCCCACGATACCATGATATTGTAGTAATTACAGCTTAAATTTCGATTTAAAGCTTTCGTGACTGCAGGGATTCATCTTCTTGGTTCTTTCGGTAAAGTCACGTAGAATGGAAATAATAAAATAATAAGAACAGGTCTGTCGAGAAGACAGAGTCTCGACAGACCTGTTCTTCACCTGAGGACGGCTGCTTGCGTTGTGGCCGAAACGTCGTGAGAATTATTTTATTACGTTTTATTTTTATTATTTTATTATTTCCATTCTACATGACTTTACCGAAAGAACCAAGAAGATAATTACAGCTTGTTGTGACCTGTGCCTTTGTTTATCATGGCTTGGTGTTACACACTGGGTTTTATTATTAATTTGCTGATTCAGTTGTGATCTACGCATGTGTGTTGTGCCTCGTTACATTGACAATTGATTTTTTTTCTAGGGCACATCGCGTAAGTAAAACGTGTTGTCGTACGGTCGTGAAATGTGTTAAATGAAAAGCCGTAACACTCTTGACAGTATTATAGTTTGTAATTTCTGGTGCAACAAGCAACTGTTGTAACCGGGGGGGAGTGAGGGGGACGCACCACTCGGAAGAGATGCATGGGGGAAAACCCGAAAGGAACGGGAGAGGGAAGGGAGAAGCGAAATATTGGGAAGTGTGAGGAAAGTGAGAACCTGAATATTTATTTAGACTGGAAAAATCCGATAAGCCGTAAAGCTCTTTTTCGCACACATCCAGTAGGGGGCGGGTCGGAAAGTTACAACAATAAAAAAACAGATATGAGTGAAAAGTGGAGGAGAACCAAGTCATTAAATAAAGTATGTAAATACAACTTGCACAGGTATATCGATGTCTTACGATTTTTCGAAACCAAACGCAATCTTGGACAAGGCAACAAGATTTAAAAAATCAAATCAATTCCAGACCACACAACGACAACACACCACAGGAAAGGAGCGGAGAAACGGGGGGCACAGGGGTCGGGAGAGGTGAGGATGGGCAGGAAGAGGCTGCGTGAGGACATCGATGCTATTACTGCTGCTGATGCACGCCGGAGCGGCGTCTGTTTCCACAGTGGGCGGCGACAGGGAGAGGGGAGGAGTTGAGAGTGGGGGTGGCCACACAAAGGCCACGTGATTTACGGGAGGATTAAGCTGTTGTCGAAGCCGAGATAGCGATCTGTGGATGAGAGAAGGGAATCAGAGTGGGGGTGGCCACACAAAGGCCACGTGATTTACGGAAGGATTGAGCTGTTGTCGAAGACGAGATAGCGATCTATGGATGAGAGAAGGGATTCAGAGTGGGGGTGGCCAAACAAAGGCCACGTGATTTGCGGGAGGCTTAAGCTGGTTTAGATAGATTACTTCAGTAGTTGCTGGTACAATGTGACACATGTGCCTTTGTTTACTGTGGTCGGCTGCAATACCCCATTTGTTATAGTGTAGTGTAATAGTGCCGGCTGGTTACCAGTAGCGGCAACTGCGGTGGACAAACAGTACACGCGCCGGCAGAGCCGGCCCAGCCACTAAGCGACCCTTGCAATTGCAAAGGGCCCCGTGGCCAGCAGAGGGCCCCCTAGAGTCACTGCTAGCTAGTGGGTGAAAAAAAATCATACATCAAAGGGGCCTCCAACCAAATTTTGCTTAAGGCCCCCAAAGGTCTAGGGCCGGTTCTGCGCGCCGGTGAGCAATATACACGTGTGTGTGTCGGCAGGGCAGAGGAACTGGGGCAAGGGTCATAGAGGGCCCCATCTGGAAGCCCCTGGAACTTGCTGGCGGGTTCGAGAAGGGCGGCGCGGCCAGGGCAGAGCCAGGCCGCGCTGGGAGCATAAAAGGGGTCGAGAGAGGGAGCTTGGGGCTGCCGGTTTTTGGGGTTGGATCGTCTCGTCGTTGCTGTCTTCTCGTCACCATCGTTCGTCGCTGCCGCATTCGCTCGGTATTGCGCTGCTAGATAGCCTGTTAGCTATTCTTGGTTTTTTTTTCGGTAAAGTCACTTAGGTAAAAATTTAAAATTAATAAAAGTAAAATAAAAATCACGACGTTTCGTAGGCAACACAAGCTTCCGTCTTCAGGTGGAACCGTCACAGCACGCTTGCTGTACCAGTATATATACGGGGTCGGATCTCTTGGAATTTCTCATTTACTTGATACAGCAAGCGTGCTGTGACGGTTCTACCTGAAGACGGAAGCTTGTGTTGCCTCAGAAACGTCGTGATTTTTATTTTATTTTTTTATTTTACTTTTATTAATTTTAATTTTTTGCCTACGTGACTTTACCGAAAAAACCCAAGAATATGAATCCTTGCAGTCACGAAAGCTTCAAATCTAGCCTGTTAGCTGTCTCCGTCAGCGCCGGGTGGTGTTAGACGGTGTTAGTGTTGTGTTATAGGCTAGCGACTGTAGAGTCTGTACAGGCGAGATCGTGCGTGTTAAATAAAGGTGCCTCTACAAACCTCGCCTCCGAAGTGACTGCACCACAATAGTATTATGTTGACGATTGTCAACAGAGCGATGTGTTGCTGAGCACAGTGCCCAATGGCTCAAAACGCCAGACGGCCAGCAACAAAAAGCACGATTAAAGTTGTCATAGATAAGAGTGTAACACATTTCTTCGAATTGAGCAAGGTCATTTGTTATAGAAACTTGGAAGGTTGGGGGGGGGAGAGATGATGATGATGATTTCACAGCAGAGCAGTGCGAGGGAGAAAGTGTGGCGAGCGAGTGCACGCGAACGGATGGGTTTGTGAGTGAGTGGGTTGAGTGAGTGGATGAGTAAGCTTGTTGTTGTGACCTGCAGTGTCCTAGTTTGTGATAGTGTTATGTTAGGACAGCACCGTCATTGCTCATGGAACAATCCACGCATTTGTTTATTACCCGCTTGTCACTGCACACTGATTGTGATGGCATCATCCTATTAATTGGTGGTATAACGTGACCTTTGTTTACATTCATCGTTTTTGCTTTGACTGCTCTGACAGTCTGTTGTCTGTTGTTGAAGAGCAGCTGAGCTTCTCTCTTGTAAGATCCCATAGCTGCGTGTTTAGCTCTACACAAACGTCAAAGTGACTTTCATGCTCAAATTAGCATCGTGGCTTTGGTGCTCAACTCCCGTTTACAGCCTTGATCCAGTCGAGGATTAGGACGTTTCTTTTACACGTCCCTTGCTTAACCCTGTCCCGTGCTTCCGATTCAATTCCGATCACGTACGTGTACATAATCGGAACGGAACCAGAAGGAAAAGTAAAATAACTCTCGGTACGGAGGTGCCCACGAGACCACGCGGGAGGGCGTGTGGCACAGTTTGGCGCCGGCTATCGTAGAGTTGCGGTGGTGTCGCGAGAGTTCTATGCGGTGAGCACTGTACAATGTTTTTAAAGACAATGGCGTTATGCCTCTCTAAATACAAGTAACGCTGGGCTATATTCTTGGGTCTTTCGGTAAAGGTACGTAGATAGGTTCAAATAAAATAACAAAAACTACGACAGCTTGTGTTGTGATCGAAACGTCGTAGTTTTTATTATTTTCTTTGAACCTATCTATGTACGTGGCTTCACCAAAAGCCCCAAGAATATTAATTCCTGCAGCCACGAAGGCATCAAGTCAAGATTTAACGCGGAGCTGTTTGCGCATTCCGAAATTCACATTTGAACGGGACCCACCCTGCAACTTGCAAACGTCTCATTACAGGAATGGTGAAATGGCCCAGCATCGTAAAGCCACGTATATCACATCCCATCTCAATAAATCCCATGCCAAGCTGCAGCTGAATTTAATGTACATCGCCACCGAATGAATTCCCGATCCCCATTCTGGAATGCGCCGTCACCATCCAAGAATCTCACCCAGATCCGGAAGGACGCTCGCGAACAGAGTGGAACAATGTGGACGTCCAGAATAGGCACCGAATTCAAGACCCAAATATCGCACACCTCCTGGCTATAGAACATTTCTCCTCCTCGCAAAGACACTGCTGGTGTATCCACCAACCCCATAAGAACATCAACGCGGCGATGCTTATTTCTCCTTCATGAATAGAAAATAAAAGCCGCAAGCCACAGCGGTGCGATTGTGGCCATGCAACTCAAACTATGGAACGTATAATAAACTTGTCTGTACTTCTCCAATGGAAGAGGAACAGCACAACTACACAAAGGTTTGTACTCGATTGGAATTCACGTAGGAATCATTGCAACCTCGACTGAAACCTTGGCAACAACAACAACAACAAAAATGTATGATTACCAACCGCACGGTTGGAGAGTGCATGCACCCTGTCTGCGCCAGATGCTGCCATCATTTCTGGCGCAACTTACAGATTTTTTTGCGAAGCTGAAATTTCAAAGCTCAAGAGCGCGAAGCGGTGATGGCACACAGATGAATTGAGTGGGATTCTGCCGCCCAAGGTTATATCGGTTTAGCTCCGACTTAATTGGATGTCGGATCTGTCGGTGGTGGCACCGTTTGCTTGCGAGCGAAACTGCTCTGCTTGGTGGCGGAGCGACGCATTTGGCAAGCTAATTTCGCGGGGCAATAAATAATAAATGCACGGTAATTGTGGAACGGCGCAGTGACGCCACGCACTGGTTTGCAACGCTGGTGCATGATGCTGAGGGCCCAGCCGACCTGAGTTCGATTCCCAGGCACGGCTAACACCATTGGCGAGTGCTACCTGTTAACGGTCTTTGTATTTTAGATTTGAAGCTTTCGTGACTGCAAGGATTCATATTCTTAGGTTTTTTTCGGTAAAGTCACGTAGGTAAAACATTAAAATTAATAAAAGTAAAATAAAATAAAAATCACGACGTTTCGGAGGCAACACAAGCTTCCGTCTTCAGGTGGAACCGTCACAGCCACGACAGCTGTATCACGTAAATGAGAGATTGCAAGAGCTACCACTCCGTTTATATAATGGTTGCAGAAGGGGGGGGGGGGGATAAGGGCCAAGTACAGCACACTTTGTATTAATATGGTAAGGTGAGGCTCAAGAGGGTGAGCCTTTGTTATGGAGAGGTACGGTTTGTGACTCAGCCACGGCTATCATCGGTGGCAAGTGCCATCCGAAAGCAATGAAGCGTGATCCAACGAACGATATGGAATGGTGCGAGGGGTTTCATCCACACGGGGCTATATACACGCAATGTGTTGTCATTTATTTGAGATGTGCAAGCGAACTTGCTTGCCTCTTTGCAAAACCGCTCGATGCACCATCTCACTCGGGGTGGGGGGGGGGCTCACGGCCGATCATTGCCTAAGGTGTGGTCGTGTTTTTGGAGGAGGGGGAAGCCGTCCCACGTTATTGAAGTCGCGGCCGCGGCCGACTTTTCGTCTTCGCTCCATTAGCGGTGCAGGTTGTTGAGCGAGACGTGGGGTGGTGGTGGTGGGGGTGGTGGTGGTGGTGGGGGTGGTGGTGGGGGTGGAGGTGTGGTGGTGGGGGTGGTAGGGGTGGTGGGGGTGGAGTGGAGGTGAGCTGGTGGAGGTGAGGGGGTGGTGGAGGTGGTGGTGGGGTGGTGGTGGTGGAGGTGGGGGGGTAGTGGAGAGTGATGGGGGGGGGTGATGGGGGTGGTGGTAGATGTGGGGGTGGAGGTGAGGGGGTGGTGGTGGAGGTGGTGGGGTGGCGGGGGTGGTGGTGGAGGTGAGGGGGTGCTGGTGGAGTGGAGGTGTGGTGGTGGTGTGGTGGTGGAGGTGAGGTGGGGGAGGTGAGGGGGTGGTGGAGGTGGGGGGTAGTGGAGGGTGGTGGAGGTGATGGGGGTGGTGGTAGAGGTGGGGGTGGTGGTGAGGTGGAGGTGGGTGGTGGTGGAGGGTGATGGGGGGGGTGGTGGTGGCCGTGGGATGCCCCCCCCCGGCTGTCATTGCCACGTGCGGCATAGCCCAGCGTCTCCGTGCGGTGGGGTAACGGGAGATTGATGCCATTCATTGTCATTATTGAGCCGCGGGCGGTGACATTTGGCTCCTCCGTGTGACCTCGTCCCCGCCCGCCGCTGCCTCCTTGCGGGGAGAAGAGACGCGCACGAAAGCGGAGCGGCTGAGTGCTGTTAAGGAGCGAGGCAGCCAACGCCGTGGCACTGACCTGACGACCCCGTCGAACGCCGTCGCCTCGGCCGCCTCCCCCCTCGCCTTCGCCCGCACGGCCACTCAGGCCAGGAGAGCGCTGCTGCTGGGCCTAGGCGGTGTCTGCGAGCGCCTCTTGTGGACAGGATCCTTTGAGATCCTCAAATTTGTTCGCCCCCCCCCCACCCCCCGATATGTTATTGATACTAGATTTGAAGCTTTCGTGATTGCAAGGATTCAGCTATCGTGCTGTGACGGTTCCACCTGAAGACGGAAGCTTGTGTTGCCTCCGAAGCGTCGTGATTTTTTATTTTATTTTTATTTTACTTTTATTAATTTAAATGTTTTACCTACGTGACTTTACCGAAAAAACTAAGAATATGTTATTGCTATTTACTAGAAGTAATACTTATTCATGTAAGGCGACGATTTTTTTGTTAAGGGGCCATCCATAAATGACGTCACGTACCTAGGGGATGGGGGGAGGGGTCAGACCTTTGTGACGATGTGTGACGAGAGGGGGGGGGCGGAGTTTGAGAATTGTGACGTCACATCAAAATGCGCAACTTTAAATAAATATAGACAGCACGTTCTACTTAGTTTAATAGACTTTTTTTTTATAAATGTTGTCTCCTACAACATCAGAGTGCAGCGCCACATTAAATACGCACTACAATGACAATAGTTTAAAGCGATTTGAAGCATGTTTTATATTTTTTGGGGGGGGCAGAGCTTTGTGACGTCATATTTGAGGGGGGGTGTCTGACTTTTTGTGATGGCCGTGGATTGGGGTCCGACGGTAGTACTGTACAGCACCATTACAGTACTGTACATTACCATGGTAGTACAGTGCTATGGTTGTATAGTACTGTGGTGGTACAGTGCTATGGTTGTTGTACAGTACTGTGTTGGTACAGTACTATGGTTGTGTTGTGTAGTACTGTGGTGGTACAGTGCTATGGTTGTACAGTACTGTGGTGGTACAGTGCTATGGTTGTTGTACAGTACTGTGGTTGTAGAGTACTCTATTGTAGCTCCTGGGGCCTACGCGACACTATAGCCTGTACAGCCTAACAAGGTGTTTGCCCTCAAAATGTCGACATCGCATTAATTCACCGGGAGCTCTGATATATCTCTAACTTCAGCAACAAACAAACATCTCATTTGTGTAAAATTTACAATTATAAATGAGCTCATTGAATTACTTACTATATAGCGAGCGCCGCTCGCTGTCGAACTAATTTAAATTGGTTCATTTACAATTTCAATTATGGTCCCCGCAGGGAATTATCAAAGTAAATGCAGTCTGCTGTATCGTTTGAAAAAACAACAACTCGACATTCAATAACAACACCATGCACTCTCGACACAGGGAGGGAAATTGTATATTCATAACATGTAACGTTCGCGGGCAATTGTCCATAAGAAAGGGTCATTGTCCGAAACGTCGGTCTATTCGGGCTGTCACGGTGGGGCAGCGGTTAGCGCGCTGCGCTATGGACCCGGCCTAACGAGCACATTTTTGACACTTTGATCAATAATATCGCTTGCAGGGACACATGGAAACGTAGGAAGGGCCACCGATTAAAATACAATTGTATTTTCTGGGCATTGTTAGCGGAGTGTTTCGTCGTTATCTGTGCTTGTGCACCACTGCCGTCGTACTATTACCGTGGTGTTTTTTGTTGTTTTGTTTCACTGAGTACACCTTAAAGACACCGTGATGATGTTAGTTTTGCCGAGGCACACGATTATTAACTGAGCGATGTCAACGTGGCCTGAAATAATTAGCATTTCATTTAACACGTAGCCTTCCGTAACCAATTGTATTCATTTATAACAACATAAATTGGGTTAGGTCTCATAAATATAAATGCGTCTTTAAATGTTGTGGTGTTTAAATCTCCAACAACACCGGTGTGCTTAAAGTAGTAACTGATTGGCACGTTCTGTTTACGTGACAAACCTTACTAATTGGCTGTGTCGGATGGTGGCGGGTTTCACGACACAATATTTACGCGAACTAACACAAAAAAATGTGATTATGATTGTAATAAAGTATATCTCCGCAGGCCCTGCTTGTACCAGGCCATTGTTTGGAAAGGTGAGAGAATATCCCAGTCGCGATTCTATATAAAGCACTGAGAATTCTACCTGAGCTCGTGGTGGAAATTCCACATTTCTATGACCAGAGGGGGTTGGGGTGGGCGGCCGGTTCTATCCATTGGACAACTGCTGTTGTTGCCTTCCCCCACAAAATGCGGTTCACGTTTCATCGACCTCGGAGTGAGGGATGATGGGTTGAGTTCGACCAACCTTGCCCTCGTCCCTCACTCCCCGCGGACTCAGAACCATCCTCTCTCAGCTTCAAATGAGTACCTGGCGCAGTGTGTAAGACGTCGCCACCAAGAGAGACAAAGGCGGCTGGGCGTGGTGTTGGCTACACCCCCCCCCCCCCAATTTGACGTCCTTGCCGGCCTTCTTAGGTGCTCGCTAATAGCACTTGCCCCACAAGTCTGTTAAGGCTATACGGAGGATCTTTGTTATATACGCATTATTTTCCTGCTTAACATCTGCACGCGATAAGCCACTTGGTTGAGCTATGAAATGTGGCCAGGTCGCTTTTGCAAATATCACTTAATAGCTCAGCGGGCTCTGCCTGGTAAGATAAAAACACAAGCTTTCAAGATATAGTAATTTTGCTGTGACGGTTCCACCTGAAGACGGAAGCTTGTGTTGCCTCCGAAACGTCGTGATTTAATTTATTGGTTTTTCTTTTTTAACCTACGTGACTTTACCGAAAAGAACAAAGAGTATGGATCCTTGCAGTCACGAAAACTTCAAATCTAGAATTTAAAAGCGACTTTCGATTTAAAGCTTTCGTGACTGCAAGGATTCATCTTCTTGGTTCTTTCGGTAAAGTCACGTAGAAGGGAAATAATAAAATAATTAAAATAAAACATAATAAAATACAATTCCAACGACGTTTCGGCCACAACGCAAGCAACTTTCATTCAGACGCTGTCTTTCCGACAGACCTGTTCTTCACCTGAGGACGGCTGCTTACGTCGTGAGAATTGTATTTTATTATGTTTTATTTTTATTTATTTTTTATTTCCCTTCTACGTGACTTTACCGAAAGAACCAAGAAGATGAAAGTGACTTGTTCACCTGTCCAATACATGAGTGTACACTCCTATCGTGTTTTTTTTGTATTGTTTGTTGTAACGTTCTCACCCCCGTGGCCTAACTGGACATCTGTGAAAAAGAGCTTGACAACTCATCGGATTCCTCCTCCAGTATACATTCATATTCCGATCACGATTCTGTCAAGGTGTGTCAAACATGAACGCTAGCCCAACCACCACCCACGACCCCGGTCTGACGCAGTAGGCGAGGTTCATTTCTCGCTTGTCTGCCCTCTGACCTCAACCCAGGAGACCCGGGGGCCGGTCGACCAGCCGGAGCATTCCATCTGCGAACTTCCGTCAACATAATCCCGTTTTGGCAGCAGCGTGAGCAATTTGCTTGCGCGCTGTTCGGGGAGTTTCTTTCTCCCTGCGATTATTTCCACTCGGTGTTGTGCTTTTTTCCCGATGAGCTCTGTGAATTTCTCAGAGACTCACCCTTGACTACAGGCTCACGCCAGTGACAAAGGCCCCCCCCCCCCATGCCATATAGCCTTTTTTAATAGGCTGTTGGCAGTGGGAAATTTCTGCAAGTGAGTAGCTATATAAACCAAACATTTTTAAACAATTTTTTTTGCTCTTCCAGGTAAGGTCCACTGAGCTATATTTAGCTTTTTTTTTTTCTAGAAGCGACGTGGCTATCACAAATGGTAGCTCAACGAAGTGGCTTATCGCGTGGAAATTTTACAGCGGGCAAATACTTTAGATGCATGTTTCTAAATCGGGGAGGGAAAACCGGAGGACCCAGAGAAAAATCGACAGGGAGAACATGCAAACTTCAATATACAGCAGGCGTCAAGGTGAGAATCGAACCCACGACCTCCTGTATACCAGGCGAGGTAGTTAACATCTCCTAGCCATCGTGTTGATGATGAGAGAGATACACAGCAAACTTCAAATATACAGCAGCAGGCGTCAAGGTGAGAATCGAACCCACGACCTCCTGTATACCAGGCGAGGTAGTTAACATCTCCTAGCCATCGTGTTGATGATGAGAGAGAGACACAGCAAACTTCAAATATACAGCAGCAGGCGTCAAGGTCAGAATCGAACCCACGACCTCCTATATACCAGGCGAGGTAGTTAACATCTCCTAGCCATCGTGTTGATGATGAGAGAGATACACAGCAAACTTCAAATATACAGCAGGCGTCAAGGTCAGAATAGAACCCACGACCTCCTGTATACCAGGCGAGGGAGTTAACATCTCCTAGCCACCGTGTTGATGATGAGAGAGAGACACACAAATCCAAATATACAGCAGGCGTCAAGGTCAGAATAGAACCCACGACCTCCTGTATACCAGGCGAGGGAGTTAACATCTCCTAGCCACCGTGTTGATGATGAGAGAGATACACAGCAAACTTCAAATATACAGCAGGCGTCAAGGTGAGAATCTAACCCACGACCTCCTGTATACCAGGCGAGGGAGTTAACATCTCCTAGCCACCGTGTTGATGATGAGAGAGATACATAGCAAACTCCAAATATACAGCAGGCTTTTTTTTCGATTTAAAGCTTTCGTGACTGCAGGGATTCATATTGTTGGTTCTTTCGGTAAAGTCACGTAGAAGGGAAATAATAAAATAATATAAATATATAGAAATAATATATATAATATATCTTGATATATTAATATAATATAATAGTCATATAAATAAATATAAATACTACGTATATAAATATATATTTAGATTATTTTATTATTTCCCTTCTACGTGACTTTACCGAAAGAACCAACAATATATATACACTATTGATGTTTCGCCTGAATCGTCCGTGTTTCCGAACACGAGAAATACGAAGACTTTTTAGTTTTTTCTGCAGCACAATGGCATTTTTATTTTATGACCACATCTCAATTTTGTGAAAGCAAACCTCTTAGGTGCTCTGTTTTTCACACCGAGTCGATATACGGTTACACCTTGATGCAGCTAATCTGGCTGTGACGGTCCCACCTGATGACGGAGACTTGTGTTGCCTCCGAAACGTCGTGATTTTTGTTTTATTTTATTTTATTTTCATTAATTTTGATGTTTTACCTACGTGACTTTACCGAAAAAACCTAAGAATACGGTCACACCTTCTCTCGCCACTGATGTTAACCGTAGCTGGGCAATCGAACTCAGCTCGCCTGGTTCGTAACACGCTGTGCTAAACGCCGTGGCACTAGGCACGCGTTTGTTGTTGCGGGCGTATTACCCATCGAATACAGCGTGCCATCTGCATCACATTGAACGGTAACGAAGCCGTGACATTCGACGAAGGGCAGGCCATGCGCGGTGGCATCACTGCCCGTCCAAATTGCTCGTGTGGATGTTTCCAAGAGCAACGGTGGACCCTTACTTGCAGACTGATTCACACTTAGACCCTTACTTGCAGACTGATTCCCACTTAGACCCTTACTTGCAGACTGATTCCCACTTAGACCCTTACTTGCAGACTGATTCCCACTTAGACCCTTACTTGCAGACTGATTCCCACTTAGGCCCTTACTTGCAGACTGATTCCCACTTAGACCCTTACTTGCAGACTGATTCACACTTAGACCCTTACTTGCAGACTGATTCCCACTTAGACCCTTACTTGCAGACTGATTCACACTTAGACCCTTACTTGCAGACTGATTCCCACTTAGACCCTTACTTGCAGACTGATTCCCACTTAGACCCTTACTTGCAGACTGATTCCCACTTAGGCCCTTACTTGCAGACTGATTCCCACTTAGACCCTTACTTGCAGACTGATTCCCACTTAGACCCTTACTTGCAGACTGATTCCCACTTAGACCCTTACTTGCAGACTGATTCCCACTTAGACCCTTACTTGCAGACTGATTCCCACTTAGGCCCTTATTTGCAGACTGATTCACACTTAGGCCCTTACTTGCAGACTGATTCACACTTAGACCCTTACTTGCAGACTGATTCCCACTTAGGCCCTTATTTGCAGACTGATTCACACTTAGGCCCTTACTTGCAGACTGATTCACACTTAGACCCTTACTTGCAGACTGATTCACACTTAGACCCTTACTTGCAGACTGATTCCCACTTAGACCCTTACTTGCAGACTGATTCCCACTTAGACCCGTACTTGCAGACTGATTCCCACTTAGACCCTTACTTGCAGACTGATTCCCACTTAGACCCGTACTTGCAGACTGATTCCCACTTAGGCCCTTACTTGCAGACTGATTCACACTTAGACTCTTACTTGCAGACTGATTCCCACTTAGACCCTTACTTGCAGACTGATTCACACTTATGCCCTTACTTGCAGACTGATTCACACTTAGGCCCTTACTTGCAGACTGATTCACACTTAGGCCCTTACTTGCAGACTGATTCACTCTTAGGCCCTTACTTGCAGACTGATTCCCACTTAGGCCCTTACTTGCAGACTGATTCACACTTAGGCCCTTACTTGCAGACTGATTCCCACTTAGACCCTTACTTGCAGACTGATTCCCACTTAGATCCTTACTTGCAGACTGATTCACACTTTGACCCTTACTTGCAGACTGATTCACACTTAGACCCTTACTTGCAGACTGATTCACACTTAGACTCTTACTTGCAGACTGATTCACACTTAGACCCTTACTTGCAGACTGATTTACACTTAGACCCTTACTTGCAAACTGATTCCCACTTAGGCCCTTACTTGCAGACTGATTCCCACTTAGACCCTTACTTGCAGACTGATTCCCACTTAGGCCCTTACTTGCAGACTGATTCCCACTTAGACCCTTACTTGCAGACTGATTCACACTTAGACCCTTACTTGCAGACTGATTCACACTTAGACCCTTACTTGCAGACTGATTCCCACTTAGGCCCTTACTTGCAGACTGATTCCCACTTAGGCCCTTACTTGCAGAATGATTCACACTTAGGCCCTTACTTGCAGACTGATTCCCACTTAGGCCCTTACTTGCAGAATGATTCACACTTAGGCCCTTACTTGCAGACTGATTCACACTTAGACCCTTACTTGCAGACTGATTCACACTTAGACCCTTACTTGCAGACTGATTCCCACTTAGACCCTTACTTGCAGACTGATTCACACTTAGGCCCTTACTTGCAGACTGATTCCCACTTAGACCCTTACTTGCAGACTGATTCCCACTTAGACCCTTACTTGCAGACTGATTCCCACTTAGACCCTTACTTGCAGACTGATTCACACTTAGACCCTTACTTGCAGACTGATTCACACTTAGACCCTTACTTGCAGACTGATTCCCACTTAGGCCCTTTCTTGCAGACTGATTCCCACTTAGACCCTTACTTGCAGACTGATTCCCACTTAGACCCTTACTTGCAGACTGATTCCCACTTAGACCCTTACTTGCAGACTGATTCCCACTTAGGCCCTTACTTGCAGACTGATTCCCACTTAGACCCTTACTTGCAGACTGATTCCCACTTAGGCCCTTACTTGCAGACTGATTCCCACTTAGACCCTTACTTGCAGACTGATTCCCACTTAGACCCTTACTTGCAGACTGATTCCCACTTAGGCCCTTACTTGCAGAATGATTCACACTTAGGCCCTTACTTGCAGAATGATTCACACTTAGGCCCTTACTTGCAGACTGATTCCCACTTAGACCCTTGCTTGCAGACTGATTCCCACTTAGACCCTTACTTGCAGACTGATTCACACTTAGGCCCTTACTTGCAGAATGATTCACACTTAGGCCCTTACTTGCAGACTGATTCACACTTAGACCCTTACTTGCAGACTGATTCACACTTAGGCCCTTACTTGCAGACTGATTCCCACTTAGACCCTTACTTGCAGACTGATTCCCACTTAGACCCTTACTTGCAGACTGATTCCCACTTAGACCCTTACTTGCAGACTGATTCCCACTTAGACCCTTACTTGCAGACTGATTCCCACTTAGACCCTTACTTGCAGACTGATTCACACTTAGGCCCTTACTTGCAGACTGATTCACACTTAGACCCTTACTTGCAGACTGATTCACACTTAGGCCCTTACTTGCAGACTGATTCCCACTTAGACCCTTACTTGCAGACTGATTCCCACTTAGACCCTTACTTGCAGACTGATTCACACTTAGGCCCTTACTTGCAGACTGATTCACACTTAGACCCTTACTTGCAGACTGATTCACACTTAGGCCCTTACTTGCAGACTGATTCACACTTAGGCCCTTACTTGCAGACTGATTCACACTTAGACCCTTACTTGCAGACTGATTCACACTTAGGCCCTTACTTGCAGACTGATTCCCACTTAGACCCTTACTTGCAGACTGATTCCCACTTAGACCCTTACTTGCAGACTGATTTCTACTTAGGCCCTTACTTGCAGACTGATTCACACTTAGACCCTTACTTGCAGACTGATTCCCACTTAGACCCTTACTTGCAGACTGATTTCTACTTAGGCCCTTACTTGCAGACTGATTCACACTTAGGCCCTTACTTGCAGACTGATTCCCACTTAGACCCTTACTTGCAGACTGATTTCTACTTAGTCCCTTACTTGCAGACTGATTCACACTTAGACCCTTACTTGCAGACTGATTTCTAGTTAGGCCCTTACTTGCAGCCTGATTCACACTTAGGCCCTTACTTGCAGACTGATTCACACTTAGACCCTTACTTGCAGACTGATTCCCACTTAGACCCTTACTTGCAGACTGATTCCCACTTAGACCCTTACTTGCAGACTGATTCCCACTTAGACCCTTACTTGCAGACTGATTCCCACTTAGACCCTTGCTTGCAGACTGATTCCCACTTGCGCGCACGGTGTTATGTGCCACTTGCGCCGCAGACACCAGAGGGTCCGGTAGGCGAATGAATAAATATCTTTACTACATTTGAAGCTTTCGTGACTGGAAGGATTCATATTCTTAGGTTTTTTTCCGGTAAAGTCACGTAGGTAAAAAAATAAAATTAATAAAAGTCAAATAAAATATAAAAATATTTTTTCTTTTATTTTCATTTTACTTTTATTAATTTTCATTTTTTTTACCTACGTGACTTTACAGAAAAAAACCTAAGAATATGAATATCTTTACTACAGCTGGGAATTTGGAATTAATGTGATGGGATATGACGCCCGGCGTTCTTAAGATGCTGGAGCATTTAAGTAAGTGACACGGTGGCAAGATGATAAGTGCACATTATCAGAGTTATGTTTTTTGTTTGCATTATGGCTGCAGGTATTGTGGTCTATGTAAACATGACTCCTTGTAAAAAAGGTGTCAGTTTTGTTGCCCTATAGAAGGGTAAAAAAACAATTATCATATTTTTTACTGGCAAATGAGGTTCCAATGTTGTAAACGGTGGCGAGATGTTAACTACCTCGCCTGGTGTGCAAGAAGGTTGTGGGTTTTATCCCGACCCCGACGCCTGCTGTATATTTGGAGGTTGCATGTTGTCTTTGTCCGTGGTCGTGTGGATTCTTCTCCAGGTCCTCCGGGTTTTTCTCCTCCACATTTAGAAACATGCGTTTGGAGCATTTGGCTGCTAGACATTTCCATGCGGTAAGCCATTTCGTTGGCCAGGTTGCTTCTGAAAAAGAGCGATGTAGTTCAGTGGGCCTTTGGTAAAAATTATCCCGTAAAAACAAAGTTTTTCACTTTAAATCCTTTATATGCGTGGCATCTGTTTTATTTTATTATTCATTTCTGTTTTTCTTGAGTAAGAGTTTATTTTTATCACATTGGTATTTTAAATAAAATATGAAAAAAAAGAATTTCCTAAAAAGCGGAAAATTTTGGAAAAAAATTTCACGAAAATAAATTGTCACGCACAACGAGTCTGTGTGCAAAATGTCAGCTCGATTGGATCACGGGAAGTGGGTTAAAAAACGACCGACAGATTTGCACGGTCGTAAGCGCGCAAGCAAGCAAGCAAGTGAACTTAATATAAAGGATTTAAAAATAACAATATTTTAAAGTGAATTGAAAGTGTAACTCAGGAGCGCATGAGTTAAACGGAGGGACAGTCGCATGCACATTGCTCCTCGTTTGGCGGTAATGAGTCATCTCACAGTGCTGCACTTATCCGGGGTATCTTTATTTAAATAACAGCAGCACGCTAGTTATGTGCTCAGACGGTTATTGTCTGGATTTGTACAAAAGGCATCTTTGAGAGGAGGTCATAAAGTTTTGCCCGAGTGTATTTTAAATGTTCGCGCGATCAATGCCACTGGGGTTATTTTGAAATATGAAAGAAAAAAAAAATCCTCCCCCAAGGCACCGCGGCCCCTCTCGACATCCCCGCGCTCACGGCGCGATTAGCACGGCTCTCAATCAACTAGGTCCGCAATTAAGTTGACATTATTAAAAACATTTTCTGGTAATGATTTAATTTCCTGCAATTTTTTTGACGGCTCCATTGTCATCGCAACGGTAATTAAAATTGCGTTTGAAAATGTGTACCGCGTGGCTTTGCAAGGAAATTCGCGACGTTTTGAGTGCAATTACCTCCCCCAAAAAACCCTTTTTATTTTTATTACAGCATGGATTAAATAGGGGAGACTTGTGACAAGCACAGACAAAGCCACTGCTGCATGAGACCATGTCAGGTATGAGGGGTGTGTGTGACCACCATACTTTGGGGCCGTCCATAAATGACGTCACGATATTTTGGACGATTTTTTACCCCCCCCCCCCCTTCGTCACACGGCGTCACAAAAAGTCAGACCCCCCCTGAAATATGACGTCACAAAGCTCTGCCCCCCCCCCCAAATAAAACATGCTTCAAATCGCTTTAAACTATTGTCATTGTAGTGCGTATTTAATGTGGCGCTGCACTCTGATGTTGTAGGAGAAAACATTTATTAAAAAGTCTATTTAATTAAGTAGAACGTGTTGTCTACATTTATTTAAAGTTGCGCATTTTGATGCGACGTCACATTTCTCAAACCCCACCCCCCCCTCGTCACACATCGTCACAAATGTCTGACCCCCCCTCCCCTCCAGGTGCGTGACGTCATTTATGGACGGCCCCTTTGACCATACCTCATCACACTGTTTCAGTGCAGCTTGGTGATATGGGGTCCTTTCGCCAGTCACGTTAACGTCGCAGCCAGGAATGTAACTCAGGTTGATAATTGGTTGTTTACCCTTCTATCTGGCAACAATACTGACACCTTTTTTTACAAGGAGTCATGTTTGCATAGACCACAATACCTGCAGTCATAATGCAAACAAAAAACATAACTCTGATCATGTATGCACTGTCCTTGAAGTTGATTGGTCCACACCCGAGACAGCTTTCCTTAGAGCCTAGTCTCACATGGTGTTGGACCACATGACGTCAAAAGGCGCACAACTAGGCTCTAAGGAAAGCTGTCTCGGGTGTGGACCAATCAACTTCAAGGACAGTGCATACATGATCAGAGTTATGTTTTTTGTTTGCATCATGACTGCGGGTATTGTGGTCTATGCAAACATGACTCCTTGATAAAAGGTGTCAGTTTTGTTTCCAGATTAAAGGGTAAAAAACCAAGTATTATATTTTTTACTGGCAAATGAGGTTCCAATGGTCTAACTCAGGTTGTTCGGCTCATGGTTTAACGTTGCAATGAGCGATATGCTGGATGAAGATACACCCGTCCATGCCCTTCCATTTCGTTTTTTTTTGTGGATTTGTTTAGAATCAGAATATGTATTCTGGAAGAATCCGATGAGCTCTAAAGCTCTTGTTCACAGAATGTCCAGTCGGGTCGGGTCAGAACCTTACAACAACAAAGTGTAGGACAGGTAAAGAAATCACTTAAAATATATTTATACAAATAAAACGAAACTTCTTTCATCTCAACAGGTAAACTCCCACTGAGCTATTAAGTTACGTTTCAGAAGCGATCTGGCCACAAATGATAGCTGAACGAAGTTGCTTATCGCGTGAAAATAAATAATAGGTTTTACCCTTTCTGGCTATAAAACAGGCGTTAAGGTGCAATAACAACGGGAATTACAAAGACAAGCAAATAACAATTAAAAAAAACTAAAAAAAATTATTGTACCTTCTTGGTTCTTTCGGTGAAGTCACGTAGAAGGGAAATAATAAAATAAAACATAATAAAATACAATTCTCGCGACGTTTCGGCCACAACGCAAGCAGCCGTCATCAGGTGAAGAACAGGTCTGTCGGAAAGACAGCGTCTGAATGACCTGTTCTTCGCCTGAGGACGGCTGCTTGCGTTGTGGCCGAAACGTCGTGAGAATTATTTTAATATGTTTTATTTTTATCATTTTATTATTTCCCTTCTACATGACTTTACCGAAAGAACCAAGAAGATGAATCCCTGCAGTCACGAAAGCTTTTAAATCGAAATTTACACGGGAGTGTATGTTTTATTTTACTAGCAGCGCTCGTGTAATTTGGACGTGACCGTCTGTCTACCTTTACTCTTTGGTGCTTTCGAGGAGCGCCGCGGCTGATGGAGAGCTAACGGGAACCGATTTCGCACAAATCAAGAATGCTAATTGCACGCAAGCCGTACGCGACGAAGCATAATCCCAGCCTCTAGGCCTTCATGTTGGTTTTGCAATTTTGCTTCTCTCGGGCAATTATAGATGGCATTTTCGTTTTGTTGCTGCCTAGTGACCTCCTCGCTCGTTGTGTCTTGGCGCCTCGTGGCGAAAAGGAATGAATGGCTATGCCGTGTTTGTGATGGCCGTGCCTAGGTTGGTGACGGCCGCACGGACATGGCGGTGGACGAATTGCAGGGGGTCGTTCCGGGTAAGACGGGGAGAGGAGGAGTAGGAGGCATCTTGCAATATTTAGATTGTAGCGGGGCCAGCATCCTGGCTGCCAAGCGGGTTGGTTTTGCATGTATTCATGTCGAACTTATTTTGCACCATTCGTAGCCAACCGAGCTAACCTGAGGTGCAATCGGATGTTGTATGCGTCTGATGCAACCGCACAGCTTTTCGTTTACGTGGATTTTCAGCAAAACATGTCATTCAAGACGTGCCTTGAGTTACGGCAAGCCGCTGTATTTTTATGAAACCTGTGCAAGGTTGTAATGTTCGCATTATATTGCAGCCACTTTGTGATATTCTCCCCCAAACCCCTCCCCAGCCTGACAGCAAAGATCAATGACTAAATACCGGAGGAATTCTCTTTGCCACGGCAAGCCGGTCTCTCCACATTTATTTCCACTTTTTCCTCCCCCCCCAAAAAAAACAACGTGGCAATCCCGCAATAGAGTTCCGAACAGCTGACCCTGAAAATGGCTGCCCCTCTTGTTGGGACTTCTGTGAATAGGGTCACGGGGGGAGGGGGGGGAGGGGTGGGTCACAAGTTCGTGTTCTGTAGGAGGCTGCTGTCAAGTCGACAGTTGCTGAGAGCATCGTTTTTGATTCGTGGTCTCATTTCTTGGGGTGGAGCGTGGGGGAGGGAGGAATGGGTGGAGGGGGGGTTAGTGGAGGTGTGGTGATATTCTTTAGTTTTTTCGGTAAAGTCACGTAGGTAAAAAATTTAAATTAATAAAAGTAAAATAAAATAAAAATCACGACGTTTCGGAGGCAACACAAGCTTCCGTCTTCAGGTGGGGCCGTCACAGCACGATAGCTGTAACACAAGCTTCCTGAAGACGGAAGCTTGTGTTGCCTCCGAAACGTCGTGATTTATATTTTATTTTTTATTTTACTTTTATTAATTTAATTTTTTTTACCTACGTGACTTTACCGAAAAAACTAAAGAATATGAATCCTTGCAGTCACGAAAGCTTCAAATCTAGAGGTGTGGTGACTTCCATAAAATTATTGTACGTTTTGTATCGGTGACGTTTATTCGGTTTCCAAGGCCCTGGGCATTTGATAATAATCGAGTCCTTTGACATTGTAACGCGGCGGCCCGGCTCGATGCGGCGGTTCTCATTTGACATCGCACCGGCAGAGGATATCCAGAAACTCATTACCGCCGCCACGATACTGCGCACACTAAGAATCGATCCCCAACGGAACTGATGGCTTTATTAATCGCAAGCCCCACCCCCCACCCACCCCCACGGTGGAGCTTCTTCTGTGCGCGCTCGCCTCCCAGATTGGCCCGCCTCCGGTGTTTCAGCCGCGGCGATGCGGCGCGCGTCTAACCGAATAGGCGAAATGAGAAAATTCAATAAAGCAAGGAGTGCGGAGAAAGCATTGATCCTTCCGTACCTGAGAACGCGGTTCATGGTGCACGCGTGCAGACTTCGGTAATGGGTCGGCGGTTTTATGCCGCGCGCCAATAGGAGTCGAGCGCGAACCGGAGGGGGGGCTTTGCAAGAGGGGGGGGGGGGTGTGCGGGGAGGGGAGGGGGTCCCGCGAAGGAAATTCACGCGGTCCTTCTCGCTCGAAATGGACAAAATGAAACCGTCTTCTTGGTTCTTTCGGTAAAGTCACGTAGAAGGGAAATAATAAAATAAAAAAACATAATAAAATTATTCTCACGACGTTTCGGCCACAACGCAAGCAGCCGTCCTCAGGTGAAGAACAGGTCTGTCGGAAAGACAGACCTGTTCTTCACCTTTTTTTTATTATTTCCCTTCTACGTGACTTTACCGAAAGAACCAAGAAGATGAATCCCTGCAGACACGAAAGCTTTAAATCGAAAAAAAAATGAAACCGGTTGGATTCTGCAACAGGCCGTCCCTTGCGCTCGATTGAATCGGAGGCGGAATGTTTATTTGCGCGTGCCGTCGGAATCCGGTGAGCTGTCAAGCTCTCGTTTTTTCACAGATGTCCAGTTAAGGGCCACCGGGGTCAGAAAGTAACAACAACAAACGGTACAAAGACACCGTCGGAGTGCAAAGATTGGCCCGCGCGGAAGCCGACGGACGGGCAGACAGAAAGACGGCTGTCCAGGCAAACGTTTGCATCTAGATTTGAAGCTTTCGTGACTGCAAGGATTCATATTCTTAGGGTTTTTTTCGGTAAAGTCACGTAGGTAAAAAAAAAATCCAAATTAATAAAAAAAAATCACGACGTTTCAGAGGCAACACAAGCTTCTGTCTTCAGGTGGAACTGTCACAGCACGGTAGCTGTATCACTTGAACGGTCACAGCACTATAGCTGTCTCACTTGATACAGCTATCGTGCTGTGACGGTTCCACCTGAAGACGGAAACTTGTGTTGCCTCCGAAACGTCGTGATTTTTATTTAATTTTTATTTTACTTTTATTAATTTTGATTTTTTACCTACGTGACTTTACCGAAAAAAAAACCTAAGAAAACGTTTGAATGTTTTCAAAAGTCCTCCTTTGCTCTGGGTTTTTTGTTTGTCTCCAACAGAGTTTTTGGGGCAATAACCTTCAAGCATCGTGCCACGCGTTCCCTAATGCGAGCCCCTCATAGCAACACGGCTCTGCTGCGCTCAAAGTATCGCTCATCTCGGACCGTCCTTGCGTTGGTCATGGTGCCGCCTTTACCAAAAAGACCAATATCACCCCCGTGTAGCCTGTAACAGACTATTGAGGCAAGTGCCATCAGCGAGCACCTATGAAGGCCGGCACGGCACACGAGGAGGTTTGGTGGCCAGCACCATGCCAGACCGCCTTTGTCTCCCCAGTGGCGATGTTTTGACACACCGCTCCAGGTACTAATTTGAGGCTGAGTCGACCTAGAGGAGGCCCATGACAGGTTCAGATAATCGTCACCGGTGTTGGCCGTGAGCGGGAATCGAGCTCGGGTGGCCGGGTTCGTAGTGCAGTGCGCTAACCAATACCAACACCCGCCATTCGCCACTAAGTGACGGAGACTTCATCACGGCGCCTGTGCCAGGCTACGTGCACTTTGAGGCCACGTGAAGTGTCGAAGGCTCGCTGCTGACGGGAGGTCACGGGACAGACCCAGCAGGTGCCATGGGTCGGCTGACTAAGATGACTGCTAGATGCACACCAGCTGTGCCAAATTGCTGTATTTAGCCGCCCGGCGCCTCCACTGCTACCACCACCACCACTTCCACCACCACCCATTGCAGGCAGACGAACGGCGCCTTCAATCTTCGTTGTGAAGCGTTGTGTGTGAGCGCGTGAACGAGTGGTGAGGATCTTCTTGGTTCTTTCGGTAAAGTCACGTAGAAGGAAAATTATAAAATAATAAAAATAAAACATAATAAAATAATTCTCACGACGTTTCGGCCACAACGCAAGCAGCCGTCTTCAGGTGGAGAATAGGTCTGTCAAGGAGAGAATTATTTAATTATGTTTTATTTTTATTATTTTATTATTTTCCTTCTACCTGACTTTACCGAAAGAACCAAGAAGATGAATTTCTGCAGTCACGAAAGCTTTAAATCGAAAGAGTGGTGAGGATCTTTCGTTGGCAGCGGGACACCGCAGCGAGTGAGTCATACGCATCGCCTTTACGCTTTAGAACGTCCCGATAGAATGGGGGTGGGGGGGGGAGAGACGGTTTTCGGAATACAATGGGAAAAAAAAAATATTTTGCGGGATGGGTGAAGTGTACCCCCCCCCCACATCTCTTCCCCCCCATATCTCCCCCTCCCACCCCCCCACTGTCGCGATTCTTGCGAGGGCAATGTTCTGCATCACATGCGACACTCGTGGCAGGGAGGCAGGGAGGGAGGGCCACCCCATATACAACATCCGCAATCAAACCGCAGGCTTTACCGAGCAACGGGCGGTCCCAAATATGGGATTTCTAAGCCAAGAATTCAGGGAAGAGGGGATGGGGGAGAGGGCGTGTGCAACACATCACAAATGACAGCATAGATTTATAATGCGTGTGCAATTTTTTTTTTTATATAAAACACGCGCGCACGTTACATGCCGTGGGATGGGTAAATACGACAAACTGCGGTGCCATGGCGGTGTTTCGCTTGATATGAGAAAGAAAAAAATTAACCCGTAAAAACAAAGTTTTTCACTATAAATCCTTTATATGCGTGGCGGCTAGAGTCCTCTCGTCCTCTGGCTTGAAATGGCTGCCACTTATGGGTCAGATGATTGTCTGCCAGCATTAAGCAATTGGTAATTAAATATTTTTAAAAAATTCCCTAAACAGTGTAAAATTTTGGAAATTGTTTTTCACGTTAAATTAATTGTCACGCACAACGAGTCTGTGTGGAAAATGTCAGCTCGATTGGATCACGGGAAGTGGGTTAAAAAACGACCGAAAGATTTGCACGGTCCTAAGCAAGCAAGCGAACTTAATATAAAGGATTTAAACAAGTAAACACAAAGTTTTTCACTATAAATCCTTTATATGCGTGGCAGCGAACTTAATATGAAGGATTTAAAAATATATTCGCCTGTGGAGGACGCAGGGATCGATCCCGCGACTTTTGGCATGGGACGCGAGGGCGCTACCAACTGCGCTACTCCGCCACGGCCTGTGGAGGGGTTACGCTCTGGGCTCTTATACTGTGACGTTCAGCCAAAGCGATGAATGAGTTATATTTGAATATATGTAAAATATTTTTTTTTTGCCTAAAAAGTGTAAAATTTTGGGAATTTTTTTTCACGAACATGAATTGTCTGTCACAACGAGTCTGTGTGGAAAATGTCAGCTCGATTGGATCACGGGAAGTGGGTTAAAAAACGAGCAAAAGATTTGCACGGTCCTAAGCAAGCAAGCAAGCACGCAAGCAAGCAAGCACGCAAGCAAGCAAGCACGCAAGCAAGCAAGCACGCAAGCAAGCAAGCAAGCACGCAAGCAAGCAAGCACGCAAGCAAGCAAGCACGCAAGCAAACAAGCACGCAAGCAAGCAAGCAAGCGAACTTAATATAAAGGATTAAAAAAAAAAACCTCTGTCGAAAAATAATAAAAAAAAAGTGAGCGGACACAACGGCTCTCGGTTAGTCCTGGCGGGTAAACACCGTGGGTGCGTGTTTGTGCGCGCGATGGTACGGCAGCAGAATAAACACATCTCTGCCTCTGATGACATTTGAAACCACTGAACCAGGGGGGGGATTGAGCTCCTGTGTTTGTGTTCACGCGTTTGCGTGTGTGTGTGCGTGTGTGTGCGTGCGTGTGTGTGAGCGTCGCTCTAACAACGGGGGGGCGGAGGAGCGACGCTCACAACAACGAGCGGAGCGCCGGGTGGCTAAAGCACAGCAAGTTGGTACAGTAGGGGGCCACAGGTTTTGCATCAGCCAGTCATCTGGGTCATCTCGGTCAGTCGACCCGTGGCACCTGCTGGGTCTGCCCCGTGACCTCCTGCCAGCGGGCGTTCGACACTTCACGTGGCCTCAAGGTGCACTTGGCCTGGCACAAGCGTCGTGGTGACGTCACCGCCACTTAGTGGTGAATGGCGGTTGTTGTTGTTGTTGTTGTGTGCTCGCCAACAGCACTGGACCCAACAGTCCGTTAAGGCTACACGGGGGGAGCTTTGTGTGTATGAAGGGGATTCGTGAAGGACGCTACTGGGCAGTTGGAGGCGCTCGCC